>NC_054699.1:39809647-39972147 GCF_016097555.1 Gigantopelta aegis
CTTGAAATCCATATTTCGTAAAATGTACAATTTTTTAATCACAGAATTTTCTTCAAACACATTCAGGTGCTTCAGTAATGTTACAAAAACCCTCCAAAAAACCCAAACAAAATCAATAGGAATATTGCATTGTTTTTTTTTTAGCATTCTTAAAACGGAATTGTCATGTACCCAATTTATGGTTATTGTAAGGAGGTGCAAAGTGACGTCATTGGAATTCTGACGTCATTCAAATTCAAATTAGCTATATTATTACAATGCTTCGCCACATTAAAATAAAAACTGGTCTACTAACCTTGACCCCTGTTAAATTTCTACAACAAGCAAACAACGCTGTTTACAGGTCGGTATATTTAAATTTTTCATAATTCTACAAAAAATATTAAGTTTAAGTTTTAAAAAATAAAAAAGTACCTTTTGTCAAATATATCGTATGAAAAAAATTAACGTTGGATAGATTTCATTTATTGTGTACGAAGCCAAAACAAGGGTCCAAAATGTGACTGTCGTCGACCTTAATAATGATGAATTCACAAATCACAAGTGACAATAACAATTTGTAGACCAAAAATCCACATAATAAATAAAATAAATATGTTTAATTATTGTTCTGTTCATTATTTTATTTCAATTTTTTATTTAAAAATATTTCTCGCGCGGTCCAGTTTACATAGACTTTTAATGAATGACATTGCTGAATCGGTGAATGACATTTGTAGTAAAAGTTGTGGGATGTTACTGATCTTGACATTAATTATGAATGAAAAAAATAATAGTCCAGGTTATGCTAATAAGGTCGCTGTCCAACCAATCGAAATTGACTCTGTTCCCTGTTGACAAATCAAAATACAGTTTGTAATATGCACCTGGCGGTGCGTACGAAATTTGTACGACACCGCTATATCTTCACCAGGAGGGTAATAATACCGTATATTACCGTATTCAATTGTCTAATATGTCTATAGTGAACGATGCCTATTACCGTATATTACCGTATTCGATTATTTAAAGGGACATTCCTGAGTTTGCTGCATTGTAAGATGTTTCCGACTAATAAAATATGTCTAAGATTAAACTTTCATATTAAATGTATTTTCTTGTTTAGAATATCAGTGTCTGTATATTCGGTGTGTTTCTGTTCGTCTTAGTATTTGTAAGAAGCCCAAACTGGATTTTGTCTTCAATAATTTCATACGTACGAGAAACAATTCTTTTAGAAAACGAAATGAAATTTAAGCTAGTACAAATATTAGAACGATCAGAAACACGTTTAATATACAGCCACTAATATTTTATATAGAAAAATATATTTAATATGTAATTACAATCGTTAAAAAGTCTCTGTTAGTCAATAGCATTTTAAAAATTGCAGCAAACTCAGGAATGTCCCTTGATTATTTTAATAGTGAAGGATACCTATTGCCGTATATTACAGTATTCGATTGTTTAATATTCCAACAGTGAACGAGTTCCAGCTAATTGGCAGTTATTTAACGTGCGTGCATTTATGTCAAATCTTTTTTTTAGCCCACACAAAAACACAAAATGCATTCATGATATAATTCATGTAAATGTGAATTTACTTAGTGTATGATGGACATTTTAGGAAACGACAGTGTTATAATGCCTGTTAAACAGTTAGCTTCGAAACACTTTTGATTCAGTTCAATTTGCTTTAGGCATGATTGAGTTTTGTTAGTCAAACACGTTTTTCTCGCTGAGCGCCTCTCTGAATAGCAGACGATAATTTTGTTTCTTGTAGACGCTGGTGATTTTAACGGATTTTTCTATTACGTCTGCCACTGAAGTACCAGTGTTGTTTCCCGCCTTGTTAGCAGAAGTGGCGGGAAACCGCTAATGGTCGCAAATTGGCTCCGACTGTTGTGTTGGTGACATACGACTGGACACTTGACATTTGCAAGTCGATAAAAGGATATTGTCCGTCCACACTGTCCCAGACGCTGGGAGTAATTTCGTGCCATAGTAATTTCGTATCATACTAATTTCATACGATAGTTATTTCGTACCATAGTAATTTTCTATCATAGTAATTTTGTACTATGGTTTATAGTCATTTCCTACCATTGTAATTTCGTACCATAGTAATTTCGTACCATGGTTTGTAGTCACTTCCTACCATTGCAATTTTGTACCATAGTAGTTTCGTATCATAATAGTTTCGTACCATAGTAACGTATCATAGTAATTTCGTACCATAGTAATTTTGTATCATAGTAATTTTGTACCATAGTAATTTCGCACCATAGTAATTTCGTACCGTAGTAAATTGCTACCATAGTCAATTCCTACAATAGTAATTTCGTTTCATTGTAATTTCGTACCATACTTTATGGTCATTTCGTACCATAGGTCTGGTAATTTCGTACTAAATTCAACCTTGTTTTTGCCATTTCGTAGCATAGTATTTTATTTCGCTGTCCTTGAACACAATAACGTGTTTACTAAAACTTTCTGCAGGCCCGTAGGAACCGGGGGGCCGGGGGGAGGGGTGGGGGAGCCGGGGAGGGGGCGGGGGCAAGTAACCAAAATCTGATATAGAATTTGTACCCGATCCGTCAGTGCCCCCCCCCCCCCCCCCCCCTCACACACACACTCCCAAAGTCGTTTCCTACGGGCCTGATCTGTATCTGTTCTTGATTTCTTTACAAGTAATTGTGTTCATCCTAACTGTGTTCTTTTAAGATGTAAATGTATTGATATACCGTTGTTAGCTACTATTACCTACACACTGTAGATTGGACTACAGTGGGCCTTTCCTTTGTAATACTAAACTGTTGTAAGCTCGATTTCATCACCCATTTGGTTATAAATATCAGTGTACATATCAACGTGATACATCCCACTAGAACGCCAAGTGGGATGTAGCACTTCGACGTCACTAAATCACGTCATCGATTGGCGCACTACAACGTTACGGGAACGTCAACCAAATGAGTTCAGTGGTATAAATACAGAACTTCACATACGTTGTTTTCGCTTCCTGTTTATTGTACGAGTTTATTTTGCGCAAGAATATATACCACAAGACCGCATATAAATAAGAATAATATATATATATATATATATATATATATATATATATATATATATATATATATATATATATATATATATATAATATACATATATATACTCTACAAAAAAGTAGGGGAACTCTACTAAGAATTTACACTTGCCAAAATTGTAAGGTATATTAGCTGTGGGGAATGGCTATATGATAGTAGTGAATTAACTGGGCAAACATTACAACTGGTAGTTCAGTATTACAGTAGGTTTTATGACCACCAAAGATTTTGAAGGACAATTGGGGTCAAAAGTGAAATTTGAAAGTTGACGTATTTTTGTCTGTAAATCGCAAATTCAAACAACAAAAATTACTAAAAACAAAACAATAAACAACTGTGTGATCAACAGAATAAAAAAAAGTTTGACCGAAATAATGTTCCACATTGATTAATCGACCTTCCTGGAATATATATATATGTATGTATGTGTGTGTGTGTGTGTGTGTGTGTGTGTGTGTGTGTGTGTGTGTGTGTGTGTGTGTGTGTGTGTGTGTGTGTGTGTGTGTGTGCGTGCGCGTGCGTGTGTGTGTATGACATCCCTGTTCCTTTACTAGTGTATGAAGTTCAAACGAAATAGTTCCTTCGGGACTATTTTAACTGTTTCGCTGTAAACAAATTACGCCGTGAGTGGCTGTAAAGCTACTGTTAGCTATATGGAAAAATAATAAGTCCGACGGATTACCGTTATTGAAAGGCAATCCATCCGAAGCCCTAACATCCCTAGAGCGTACTTTGTTGCCATTTATCTTCCGAAATAATTTGATCTCATTCACTGATATCGCTGGACCAACTGATACGGCTAATAATGCGTGCAAATTGTTTTCATGCATAGGTAATTTCCTTGGGGATCCAGCCAGTGCATCACGACTGGTATATCAAATGCCATGGTATGTGCTATCCTGTCTATGGGATGGTGCATTAAAAGATCCCTTGCTGATAATCGAAAAGAGTAGCCCATGAAGTTCCTTTCTCAATATCTGTGTGGTCCTTAACCATATGTCCGACGCCATATAACCGTAAATAAAATGTGTTGAGAGCGTCGTTAAATAAAACATTTCCTTCCTTCTTTGAGGATGACAAGAAGTTTGTCTAGTTTAACGACACCACTAGAGCACATTGGTTTATTACTCATCGGCTATTGGATGCCAAACGTTTGATAATTCTGACATATTAAAGTTTCGATTTTGTTTAACGACACCACTAGAACACATTGCTTTATTAGTCACAGGCGATAGGATAACATTTAGACTTAGAGAGGAAACCCGCTATATTTGGAACGAGAAATAGCCCAACGGGTCCAGTCGTGATGCACTGGATGGAATGAGAAATAGCCCAATGGGTCCACTGATGGGGATCGATCCTAGACCGACCGCGCACCAGTCGAGCTCTTTACCATTGGACTGCATCTCGCCTCCGGTCCTTTGTGAAGTCGTTTGATTTAAAGTGACAGACCCTGCGACGTGTTTTTCACTATTAAAGTCGTTTTTGATAGGTTAAATTAGAAGTGCTTACATTTAATTGTTTAGAATGTTCATGTTTATACACCTGAAGTGGTTCTGGTCATTCATGTTTCTGCAATACCCCCAAAATGCATTTTTGCACAATTCTAAAAACGCACGTTCGTCTGAGAAGTTATGGTTATCGGAACAAGCTCAAGATATATTTAGCGGCAATTCCCTCTTTAAACATCACAGGCTTTAGCTTCTCTCGGTGTTAACCTTTTCCAAATGTGTGTTGAAGGTATATAGATTCATTAAACTTAGCGTCCATTTCCATGGATTGAAATTAGGTAAACACGAGGTAAACATATTGAGACTTGGACCACCATTAATTGCCAAGAAATAAGAGAGTAATCCTCGTACAGCTATTTTTTTCACTTAAGCCGACGTCACACGTGCGAGAATAACTGCAAGAATAGCCGACTGTGACAAGAAAACACATTACGATTCCATCAGATGATTGATTGAAAACATGTTTTATTGTACAAAGAACAAAATAGTATGCTATTCAAGTACGATGCACTTGTGTCGTGTGACGCCGCCTTTACTTCTTCTGAAAGAAAATACTTCAAGGTGTGTAAGACAGGGCTACTCCATCCGAGTAGCAGCAAGGATGCTTTTACGACCATTTTCTCCACTTAATATGGTACTTCCACACTAAACATAACAATCCGATCCGAAAATGTTTTACATGCTCATATACCACAGGGGTTTCGAGATGTCCCCCCCCCCCCCCCCCCTCCCCCACAGGCCAGGGGCCCAACTCGGGGCATACACATAACAGTTACAATTTATAGTGCATGTACTCCATTGCTTATGGGCGAGACGTAGCCCAGTGGTAAAGCGCCCGCTTGGCGTGCGGTCGGTTTAGGATCGATCCCCGTCGGTGGGCCCATTGGGCTATTTCTCGTTCCAGCCAGTGCACCACGACTGGTATATCAAAGGTCGTGGTATGTGCTATGCTGTCTGTGGGATGGTGCATATAAAACATCCCTTGCTGCTAATCGAAAGGAGTAGCCCATGAAGTGGCGACAGCGGGTTTCCTCTCTCAATATCTGTGTGGTCCTTAACCATATGTCCGACGCCATACAACCGTAAATAAAATGTATTGAGTGCATCGTTATATAAAATATTAAAGCTTAAAGATCATCTGAGAGAATATACCCAAAGTTGTCTAAGACAGGCTACTCCACCCGAGTAGCAGCAAGGATGCTTTTACATCCATTTTCTCACCTTAATATGGCACTCACACACTACACATAACAGTTCACATTTATAGTGCATGTACTCCATTGTTTATTTTCAAGACTATTGCGTTGACAACTAAGTTGTCGTTTATTTTGAACATGAAATGTTTTATTTAACGACGCACTCAACACATTTTATTTACGGTTATATGGCGTCAGACATATGCCTAAGGACCACACAGATTTTGAGAGGAAACCCGCTGTCGCCACTACATGAGCTACTCTTTCCGATTAGCAGCAAGGGATCTTTCATTTGTGCTTCCCACAGGCTGGATAGCACAAACCATGGCCTTTGTTGAACCAGTTATGGATCACTGGCCGGTGCAAGTGGTTTACACCTACCCATTGAGCCTTGCGGAGCACTCACTCAGGGTTTGGAGTCGGTATCTGGATTAAAAATCCCATGCCTCGACTGGGGTCCGAACCCAGTACCTACCAGCCTGTAGACCGATGGCCTAACCACGACGCCACCGAGGCCGGTTAATATTTTGAACAGATACATAGTGTATACACCTTTACTAATCAATTCAACTGATTGGAGTTTTTTTTCTTCTAGTTCCAACCAGTGCACTACAACTGGTCAAAGTTCGTGGTATGTGCTTTCTTGTCTGTGAGAAAGTGACTATAAAAGATCCCTTGCTGCTAATGGAAAAATGTAGCAGGTTTCCTATGATGACTACATGTCAGAATTACCAAATCTTTGACACCCAATAACTGACGATTAATTAATGTGCTCTAGTGGTGTCGTTACACAAAACTAACTTTAACTGCATAGTACATGTATTCCATTGTTTGTTTGCAAGACTATTGCGTTGACAACTAAGTTGTCGTTTATTATGAATAGATACATAGTGTATATATACCTTTACCAAGTCTCTAACACAGATGCAGAGAGACATATTAAGCCCAGATCACACGAAATGAATAACATGGTCGAAACAAATCATGAAAGGTCACTGGGTTTCTTTGACATTATGTTGCGCCTCTTTTTATTTGAGAGCACCTGTTCCACATTTACATACATGTATGGTTCCTGTAAACCTTACTACCCCCCCCCCCCCCCCCCCCCCCCCCACCATGTGGTGTCGTGGTTAAGCCATCGGACATAAGGCTGGTAGGTACCGGCTCCCACCCAGACCGAGTTTTAATGACTCAGTGGGTAGTTGTAAGATCACTACACCCTCTTCTCTCTCACTAATCACTAACCAACTAACAACTAACTCACTGCCCTGGACAGACAGCCCAGATAGCATAGGTGTGTGTATGCCCAGGATAGCGTGCTTGAACCTGTAATTGGATATAAGTACGAAAACAAGTTGAAATGAAATGAATGAGGTGATATATATCTGTATATTGGAGCGGGACAGAGCCCACTCGCCTGATGCGCGGTCGGTGTGGGATCGATCCCCGTCGGTGGGCACACTGGGCTATTTCTCGTTTCAGCCAGTGCACCACAACTGGTATATCAAAGGCCGTGGCATATGATATCTTTTCTGTGGGATATTGCATATAACAGATCCCTTGCTACTAATGGACACATGTTGCGGGTTTCCTTTCTAAGACTATATGTCACAATTACCAAATGTTTGACATCCAATAACCGATGATTAATAAATAAATGTGCTCTAGTGGTATCGTTAAAAAACTAACTTTATTTCTTTCTATCTGCCTATCCTAAACACTGCAATATCGGGATAGTCTCTTTAAATTTCCGAACAAAAATAGCCTACACACTCGCTGAATTGCCTCCCTCAAAGAGAGAGAGAGCGAGAAGAAAAAAATATATATCCCATTCAAATTGTATCGTTCGTTACATCTGCCTGTGATTAAAAGGACGTATTGCTGTCATTGCTAAATCCTACCTATCGATTGGCGCACTGACAAATTGCGAATTCATTGATAATTCTACAACTTTTTTTTCTGTCTCTTTTTTTTTCTTCTTTTTGCCGCCGTCTAATTTATACGGCATTTAACAAGTGTATGGGCTATAAATGCACACTAATTTTGTCCTAACACGATTAAACATCAAATATATAGGTTCAAGAATTAGAAGGAGCAATGGCGTATATGACGGATTGTCTTCTGAACCGCAAGCGTCGATTCGTTTCACTTAAGTACATCTACTTGCTGTTTGTACTTCTCTTGTTTAAGTCACGTTGCACGAGCGACGTCAAAAACTAATTAAACTAAAAGTCAGAAGTATCAGATTTCCTAAAACGTATTGTATTTTAGATGCGGTACTTGGTGCCCGTTTAGGAGCGGGACGTAGCCCAGTGGTAAAGCGCTCGCGTGAGGCGCTGTCGGTCTGGGATCGATCCCCGTCGGCGGACCCATTAGGCTATTTCTCGTTCCAGGCAGTGCACAACGAATGTTATATCAAAACCCGTGTTATGTGAAAACCTGTCTGTCGAATGGTGCATATACAGGACCCCTTGCTGCTAAATGAAAAATGTAGCGGGTTTCCTCTCTAAGACTATATGTCAAAATTAAGGTTGCGTTTTAGGCTTATACACCAAATAAAATTATTTCATGTTGGCTGGCCGCATGCGTTTTGCAGACGGATCGCACGCACGTGCATCATTTAGTCTACATGAGACTGTACCCACTATCCTGGTCTGACGGCCAAAAAGAGTTGACGTGTGTAGCCAGGATAACGTGCTTGAAACTTCAGTCGAAAAAGCGTTACTTTTACTAATACCTGTGTTTCAGACTGTGCGTGGTAGAGTGAAGCAACGAAATCGAAGTAATGGCCGATTTTAATTACTGGTATTAAAACAAAAACCCCACAAAATAACTCCGTCATGATGGTGAATAATGTGCCGTAGAGTTTATAAAAAAAACACCCTAGGATCTGTCACTTTAATGTCAATTCAAGACCCGTGGTCTCACCAACCACTTCCGATGTGTCTGATGAGATTAAAAGCAATTTGACGACGATTCTGCGACTGCTTTGAGTGCAGATGCCAATTAAGTTAGAGAAAAACGTACAGGGAGATGGATTTGATTTTAGTCTAAGATGGCTGGGCACTAATCAAAGTCCGATAGACGTGTTTGATACAGGGGATTTCGTTTATTTTTTTTGTCCACATATTTATTCATCGTTGAATGTTCTGTTCTAGCGGTGAAGACAAGCGCCCGCCTGATGTTTCTCTGAAAGGAGTGCTAATCAAACAGGGCGTCTTACATCGTGCATTAAAGCCACAGACCACACTTATTAACGTTATATGTTTGGGTTTTTTTTCTTCATATATAGGTTAGGGGCTATAGTATTTTTGATTAATATCAGCAGGCCCACGTATATCTGTATGTACCTTTGCCTGCCTGAGAACAACATAACATGAAAAGGACAACACCTGTTGTCCAGCTCTTTCATCTAGGATAGTGGTTTAAATAAACACACCCACTAAACCTGGTCGGAAAGAAATGTTTTATTTAACGACGCACTCAACACATTTTATTTACGGTTATATGGCGTCAGACATATGGTTAAGGACCACACAGATATTGAGAGTGGAAACCCGCTGTCGCCACTTCATGGGCTACTCTTTCCGATTAGCAGCAAGGGATCTTTTATATGCACCATCCCACAGACAAGGTAGTACATACCACGGCCTTTGATATACCAGTCGTGTTGCATTGGGTGGAACGACTGAGGCCTACTATACTATTCATCATTGTAACCCATTGTCAGGACCGCACCTAGTCTAACTAACAGCGGGGGTACAAGTGTGGCAGTTACGCCCCTCACCCCACCCCAGACAAACACACACACACACACACACACACACACACACACACACACACGCCGAAACAAAATATGAAACAATACATGGGGTTTATGTCTGTATTATTATTTTTTAAATGTATTTTATTCTACCTAGATATGACCTTCTATTTATGCGTCTGCTATACCGATGCTGCTATTTGAGGCGGAGAGGTATAAAATAAAGGGCACAAAACGAAGAAACAAAAAAAAAGAAGAAGTTAAGCTGTGTAATAACTCTGGCACGGCATTGGGATAGTTACGATCCCAGTACCTACCTAAAAGCCTTAAACACGATGATTTAAACCCATAACAAGCGGGATTTAGCTCAGTCGGTTGAGTGCTCGCCTGACGTGCTTGCTTCGCAGGATCGAACCACGTCGGTGGATCCGTTCAACTGATTGGATGTTTTTTTCTCGTTTCAACCAGTGCACCACAACTGGTCAAAGGCCGTGGTATGTGCTTTCCTGTCTGTGGAAAAGTGCATATAAAAGATTCTTTGCTACTAATGGCAAAATGTAGCGGGTTTCCTCTCTCTGACTACGAGTGAAAAATTACCAAATGTTTGACATCCAGTGGTTGATGATTAATAAATCAATGTGTTCTAGTGGTGTCGTTAAACAAAAACAATACTTTAAACCCATAGTGTTGGGTACCAAAACAAGTAATCAGAAACGTACGGGAGGCAGGGATAGTTTGTCCGAAAAACACCGTGAAGTAGCTTTTTTTATTAAAATAAAATTATAAGTGATTTTTTTTTTTTTTCTATTTTATCTTTTTGGTCCATCTAAATAAGGAAGGAAGTAAAATTTTTTATTTAACGACGCACTCAACACATTTTATTTACGGTTATATGTAGTCGGACTGTTTATGGTTAAGGACCACACAGGTATCCCACAGACAGAATAGCACATACCACGGCCTTTGGTGTACCAGTCGTGGTGCACTGGCTGGAGCGAGAAATAGCTCAATGGGCCCACTGACGGGGATCGATCCCAAACCGACCGCACATCAAGCGAGCGCTTTACCACTGGGTTACCCATGTAAAGAATTGCCCATAGTCCGTCCCAAGTGGATCGCCTTTACTCGTACTATGGAATTTACTAGAAGTTCTTTATTTCTATTATTTTCTAAATTTGAAACAAAAATATAATATATTTGTTATTTCCAAAACGCTTTTACTTTTCGTTTTACGTGAAACCAAACTGAAATTATTTAAAAAAAAAAAAAAAAAAAGCCCCCCCCAAAAAAAAAAATAATAAAAAAAATAAAAAAAAAAAAAAAAATTGTAGGAAGATGGGATGAACTATAAGTTACTATGTTCTGATAATTTTATACTTACCCATCCCACCCCAAACCCGAAGTTATAGAATAGGGACGGCAATGTTACTTTTGTCTCCAAAGCAGATAGATTTTGGCTCTTTTTTTTTATCACAAATTAATGTTATTGCGCCGGGAATATTAATAATAAAACATAGCCGTCGGTTGAATCGTCTGCGGTGCACAATTTAGTTAGTGTAAAATATGTTTATGTTCGGCGTGCGGTTTGCTGGATTGCCCCACGGATCAAGTAGTGGCACGTGAGGGACTCTGGGGCAGCCTTGACCGCAACGCTACTGATATCGAAGTAGATTAAACATGCTTTGTTCCCACAATCAACTCATAAATCCCCCAAGACGGTCTATAATTACCGTAAATGATCGAGAATAAACGCTTCTGTAGTGGTGAATTATTGGTTTTATACTGCAATAAAGAAACACATCTGCAAAAAGAAGAGTGTGTTTTGTTTAACGACACCAATGGAGCACATTGATAATTAATCATAGGTTATTGGATGTCAAACATTTGGTCATTCTGACTCGTAGACATCAAAGGAAACCCGCTACTTTGATGTCTACGAGTCTTTTATAATTATGCACTTTGCCACAGACAGGGAAGTACATACCACGGCCTTTATCCAGTTGTGGCGCACTGGCTGGAACAAGAGAAAAAAACCCCATCTGCAATAAAATCCAATGTCAAATGACGTCATAAAAGTAAGAAATAGAACCATGAAAAACAAAACAAAAACACATTGTATCAGGACACGATGTGATGAAACCTACCCATCCCGCTCCCCTATCACTCAACTCCCCACAACCACCACCATACGAGACAGTCAGCGAGAAAACCAATTGTTTCTAAAGGGAAAAGTGCGGTAAGATTATACGGGGATCCACACGTAGATTACTAGATATTAATCGAAGATCATTACTCAAGCAACCAGATGCCGTTTCCCCTTGACGGTATTCCACAGTTACCCAGTCCGTGGATGAGTTCAGGGGTAGTTCGCTTGTAACTATAGCAGTGCTTAGATGGTGGTGGCTCTTCTTTCTAATTGGTATCTTCGTTGGCAAAATCAATATTAAATAGTATTATAATTTTGGTAAAACAGTTTTATATAATATTATCGTTATAAATTCGGGCGGGAAGTATCCCATTGGTAAAGCGCTCACTTGATGATCTGTCCTTGTTACAAAATGAAGATTAATACAATTTAAATGAAATAAATCATCACCTAAACGCCGCAGGTTGGCCACAACAGTTGTGTGATACCTTTAAGTGTCAGATTTGTGGTGACTGTATTTCTCTCATGTCGCAGACAGACAGCCAGATAAACATAGAGAATAATACATGAGTGGCAGTTAGATACCATCTATCTTACATCAAGTTGTTTTAAAACGTATCTAACGAGCAAAGTTGGATACGTTTTTAACCAACGAGTTTTAAGATAAATGGTATCTAACGGACACGAATGTAATATTCTATTTCTTAAATTTGTTAGAAATATCAGCACATTTTAAAAATATTTTTGACTAAAAGTTATTTAAAGTCCTTACACGTGTAGCTAACTTACGCGTCACACATAAATGATTGTCAGGTTAAGTATATAATACGTGTACGTCACAGTGTAATCAATTTCGACCGTGCTGTTCTTCCATTGGGTAGTATGGCATTGGAGCATCCATTTGCATGTCTTGAAATTGTTAACAAACGTACATTTGTAAACAAGTATGTGTTATCAAAAATAACGAATGATGTTGTTGTAAGAAAACTTGTTTATTAAAGTGTCACATCAGTTAATACATACAGCATCCACTAAACACCAAAACATCTAAAATAGCACTGAGCTACTCCATATGAAGACTATAAGATATTAATAATCGACACAAATAAAATATATAAATTGTCACATTATCATTTCTAACAGCTTTAAGTCTGATATGTACTGAGTTCGCCTCCCGGTACCGGCTCCCACCCAGAGCTTATTTAACAACTCATTGGGTAGGTGTAAGACCACTACACCCACCTCTCTCTCACTAACCACTAACAACTAGTCACTAACCTACCGTCCTTGGCCCCATTTCACAAAGCGATCTTAGCGCTAAGATCACCTTAAGTGCATACGGTAATTATGCACTTAAGGTGATCTTAGCGCTAAGATCGCTTCGTGGAACGGGGCCCTGGACAGACAGCCCAAATAGCTGAAGCGCATGCGTGAGTGTGTGTCTTTGTGCGTGTGCCCAGGACAGCGTACTTGAACCGTAATTGAATGTCATATTTTTTTTTCTGTTGCAGGACGTGATAAACAACGAAGACATTAAACTCGACTGGGATTTCAAATTCTCGCTCTTGTCAGATCTCGTGAGGGTAAGTACAGCTAGACTGGTTCTTCCACATAATGTTACCACTCGGCAAACTAAATCCAAATTACCGAACAGCTCCATTTCTCTTTCGATGGACCGTTCCAAATTAAAGGGACATACCCTAGTTTTTAAACATTAAGACATATATTTTACTATTATAACCGTTTTTGTTAACTGAAATCATATTTTACTTAGATTGTATGGTTTAGATTATCAGTTTCCGTACATTCGAAGTGTTTTTGGTCATCCTGATGTTTTTAATATCACAAAATGCATTTCTCATATTTTTTTAAAAACGCACGTTCGTCTGAGAAGTAACAGTTATGGAGTCGAGTTTTAGTCATTTTTAGAGGGTAATTTCACCATTTCAGTCACAGAGTCATGTTTCACTCAATTGTAACTTTATCCAAATGTGTTACAGGATTGTAGATTAACTAAACTTAGTGTTAATTTTCACGGGTTGAAACTAGGGTCTGTCCCTTTAACTAAACTTAGTGTTAATTTTACCGGGTTGAAACTAGGGTCTGTCCCTTTAACTAAACTTAGTGTTAATTGTCACGGGTTGAAACTAGGGTATGTCCCTTTAACTAAACTTAGTGTTAATTTTCACGGGTTGAAACTAGGGTCTGTCCCTTTAACTAAACTTAGTGTTAATTTTACCGGGTTGAAACTAGGGTTTGTCCCTTTAACTAAACTTAGTGTTAATTTTCACGGGTTGAAACTAGGGTCTGTCCCTTTAACTAAACTTAGTGTTAATTTTACCGGGTTAAAACTAGGGTCTGTCCCTTTAACTAAACTTAGTGTTAATTTTACCGGGTTGAAACTAGGGTCTGTCCCTTTAACTAAACTTAGTGTTAATTGTCACAAGTTGAAACTAGGGTCTGTCCCTTTAACTAAACTTAGTGTTAATTTCCACGTGTTAAAACCAGGGTCTGTCCCTTTAACTAAACTTAGTGTTAATTTTACCGGGTTGAAACTAGGGTCTGTCCCTTTAACTAAACTTAGTGTTAATTTTCACGGGTTGAAACTAGGGTCTGTCCCTTTAACTAAACTTAGTGTTAATTGTCACGGGTTGAAACTAGGGTCTGTCCCTTTAACTAAACTTAGTGTTAATGTTCACGGGTTGAAACTAAGGTCTATCCTTTTAAGCGCCAAAATTACGTCATGAAAACTACGCAATCTTTACATTTTTTCTTACTTAATCCTATGTGACATTCAAATTTCAATAGCACCACGAATGCCCCCATCTATAACCGACCCTGGTCTGGCTGCTGGTGCTCTCTTGCACTTGCCGGCGTCGGTGGTGTCGTGGTTAAGCCATCGGATATAAGACTGGTAGGTACAGGGTTCGCAGCCCGGTACCGGCTCCCACCCACAGCGAGTTTTAACGACTAGATTGGTAGGTGTAAGACCACTACACAACCCTCTTCTCTATCACTAACCGTTAACTACTAACCCACTGTCCTGGACAGACAGCCCAGATAGCTGAGGTGTGTGTGTGTGTGTGTGTGTGTGTGTGTGTGTGTGTGTGTGTGTGCCCAGGACAGCGTGCTTGAACCCCAATTGGATATAAGCACGAAAATAATTTGAAAGAAAGAAAGAACACGACCACGTTTAACTGTTCGCGAGCGCTCACCCTCCTGAACTCGCCCCTGACTTAAACGACAACATAGAGCACATTAATTATTAATCATAGGCTATTGGATGTCAAACATTTGGTTATTCTGACGCATAGTCTCAGAGAGGAAACCCGCTACATATTTTGTCCATTAGTAGCAAGACATCTTTTATATACACCATTCCACAGACAGGATAACACATACCACAGCCTTTGATATACGAGTCCTGGTTTACTGATTGGAACGAGAAATAACTCAATGGGCCCACCGACGGGGATAGATCCCAAATCGGTTAAGTGAATGTACGCCTGTTGTCTCATTCATTAGGGCAGACCCTACAAATCGCACAAAACACACTTTTTTGTTAACTTTCTCATTTCAAAACTTCGTACACTATTAACAGATGTATTCGCTTGTAAAGAACCAAACAATAAATATTTTCTTTAACGACTCTTGTGCACATTTTAGTGGTTAGCGAGAGTAACACATGGGTGGCCGTTAGATACTATTTATCTCACAGCAAGTTGTTTTAAGATATATCTAACAACGAAATGTAAGATAAATGATAACTAACGGACACGAATGTAGTATTCTAGTTTAGTTACATATTTTAAAATCTTTTTCGACTAAAATGTATTTACTACCCTTTCGCTTGTAGCTAACTTACGCGTCACAGACAAACGATTAGTCACAGTAAAGTCGATTTCGATCGTGCTGTTTTTTCATTAGATGGTATGACACTGGTGACCTGGTATTCACCTAGGTGCAGCCAGTCGTGTGTCTTGAAATTGTTAACAAACGTACATGTGTTAACAAGTGTGTGTTATACATAATAACGAATGATGATCTCCTCAACGGGTGTGTAAAACTCGCTGAGGGACGGGACTTTGTTCAGTCGGTCGATACCTTGCCTGATATGCTTACCCATTTGAAACCATTCTCTGATTTTTGTTTTTTCCTTCCTAACCAGATCCCGAAGTCTCTCTGTCTCTCTGTCTCTGTCTCTGTCTCTGTCTCTGTCTCTCTCTCTCTCTCTCTCTCTCTCTCTCTCTCTCTCTCTCTCTCTCTCTCTCTCTCTTCCCATCTCTCTCTCTTCCCATCTCTCTCTCCCTCCATCCCCCTCTCTCTCTCTCTCTCTCTCTCTCTCTCTCTCTCTCTCTCTCTCTCTCTCTCTCTCTCTCTCTCTCTCTCTCTCTCTCTCTCTCTCTCTCTCTCTCTCTCTCTCTCTCTCTCTCTCTCTCTCTCTCTCTCTCTCTCTCTCTCTCTCTCTCTCTCTCTCTCTCTCTATATATATATATATGAATCTGTGAAACCACCGAGCTTTCACTGTCCATTTTTTAATTTATAAATAACGTATACTAACTGATTTTCTTAGTTTGCGTTTATTTTTTGGTGAGGCTTCTTTAGGTGGTGTGTGTGTGTGTGCCGGGGGGGGGGGGGGGGGGGGTTGCATGTATACGTATTCCTTTACAACAGAGTCGGGACGTAGTCAAGTGGTAAAACGCTTTTCTGGATGCGCTGTCGGTCTAAGTTCGATCCCCGTCGGTGGTTCCACTGGACTATTTCTCGTTGCAACCACTGCCCCACAACTGGTATATATATATACTACTGAAGGGTCACTCATATTGTTAGTACTACACATGTTAACGATGCCCGTCCAACACACTAACTATGAAAGAAGGAATGTATCGCCTTCGTGGATTAGGCCCAGAGTGAGGTTTCCTAAGTAGCATTTGGATTTCAAACTGAGTAATGGTACTTCCGGTTAGAGGCCACAACAAAATGGTAAACGCTATGTAAACACATGTACCTACTATCACCCCCAACCGTCTAAATAATATTGGTATAATGCAGTATTAAAATATTTAAAGTCACATCAATCACATCTAGGTTATACAACAGAGCAGAAATGATATTTACCAAGTCCAAACGGACGAACGTTCCCTGGAAGCCTTCCAATATGTTTCTCCCCGATATCTCTAAAACCCTAGCTATTTATTATAAAATCCCAGACCGGTCCGGAGACAGCACGTGGAACCGAATCTTATGATGTGTATATTTCCACAGTAACCAAGCGGTATTTTTTTCTTACCAGCCTAGACTTACTGTTGCCTAGTCGCCAAAATCACGGTCGTCGAAACCGCACTCGCAGAGGTATTACGTAACTACTGGCCACATGGCCTCCACACCTGGACTAAGTGCATATTGGGATGCACGGTCTCGCGAAGGTATTACGTAACAAGGTGCCAACCTGGGCTAAGTGCATATTGGAACTGCACACGGCCCTCTAAAACAGTTAATATCGCCACAGGCGAAAACAAATTAAGAGCATGTACCGTCACACTATGCAAACACATGTACCTACTATCACCCCCAACAAATGGGTCGTCTCAACGCACCCATGTCTGAAATTCTGTATGCTGTGCCCGTGCAATGCGTTCTCACCATGGGTATAAAAGTGTGCATGATTGCCATCCACATATTCACGCACACTTCAGCTGGTATAAAGTTGCTGAGGTTTAACGACACTACTAGAACAATTGCCGTAGGCAGAGAGCATCACCGACGGCACTTTTGAGCCGTCGGTAAAGCTCCTCAGCAATGGTGTACATTATCTGCCAGTATTTAACGTTTGCACATTAAAAAAATATCTACATTCAGCAAAGTAACCTTTCATTCATCTATATTGCTGCAAATGTTACTTTAAAAACAATCAGGCTCACAATTGCAATGAATGAATGAATGAATGAATGAATGAATGAATGTTTAACGACACCCCAGCACGAAAAATACATCGGCTACTGGGTGTCAAACTATAGTAATGCAAACAAATAAAGTGATGATCAACATCAATATAAGAATTCAAGATTGAAATAAAAACAGTGTAAACAACTGTGCAAAAATACAAATATCACAAATAGTAGTTCACCAAGGTAAACATCTACGGTCCGTTTTTTAACATTTTGACATTTATTGGACCCGATGTGTACAACTTGAACAGCAAAAACAAGCGTGCCGTTTCCGCCCAGATTTCAGGCGGAATCGATACAACCATGGAATTAATTATTTCGTGGCGAAATATGAGATGTACCAATAAATATAAACACTTACTGTATAAAGAAAACTTCCCGAGTCACGTTTTACGCATAAATAGACAGTTTGTCCAAATAGTAATCCTGCATTAATCCAATTTTCAGTTACGAACAAAATCTCGAATATTCCCGCCGGCCATTGTGAGCATATATAAAATGTGATTGAAAACTGTTGGTGGAATCGGATTATTTTTATTATTATTCGTCTCGGGTTCACGAGTTTATTCCACGATATTTAATGGAATATCACGTTTAATAATAATAAATAAATAAACTTAATTAATGAATAATATTTTTAAAAAATCAATTAATTGATAATAAATTAATAATAACAATTAAATTTAACTGAATAAAACCCCTAAATAACTAATGACCAGTAATTATAGCTAAAAAAAAGAAATGAAATTAAAACAAAAAAGAAGAGAAAAAAAAAGAGAAAAACCTTTGAAACACATGTAAGCAATGGCCTGTAATAATAATATTTAAAAACAATTACTAAGGAAATAATAATTTTGGAAAAAGTAAATAAATGAAGGCCTTAAAATAAGTAATGACCTGTACTAACAATCATTTTTTTAATAATAATAAAAAAGAATAATACACCCCAAAACTTTAATGTGATAATATTATTAACAATGCATATAATGCAACCCACACAAAGCACATATGTAGAAACAAAAATAACAAAATAAATAAATTTAATAATCAATTCCATTCAGTTCCGCAATATTTCTTTTTACTGGGTGTACGTAAAATGCTTGATACGAATAATTCTCGTTCCGCAAAATTTTCATTCCGCATTTTCGATGTGCCAGGATAAAAATAGCTTTCAAATGTTTAAATGTGTCATCTTCAAACATCTAATCCTGGAAAGGTTACCAAAGGTATTGTACTTAATATTTTTGTCTAAAATTTATTAAAATATGTTGTTGTACGTGTTGAGGCTCTTAAATAAAGCACATATGCCTGATTTTATTAAATCGTGATTGCAAATGGAAAATTCGATTCAATGGATAAACGTTACGGCACAGCAATAAACATCACAATAATAAATATCGTGCCGGAGACGTTTATCTTGATGAACTACACAAATAGATACTGACTTTTACTAAAAATTTCAATTTTGTGCTGTATTGGCCATTGTCAAAGAGAATGTTACACCCCTGCACCACGGTTGGGTTACAGCACGCGCAGGGGCTCTCACATTTGCCGTCTGTTGGCTGTTTTGCCCATGGAAATTATTTAAAATATTGCCGTGGGAGGCAAATTCTTAAGTTCGAGCTCTAACATTGATTTGTAGCGGGTTTCCTCTCTTAAACTATGTCAAAATTACCATGTGTTTGACCTTCAATAGCCGATGATTAATAAATCAATGTGGTCTAGTGGTGTAGTTAAACAAAACAAACAGTCAAACATGGTTGGGGCCAGTGCCGGGATGCCAACTCACTACCTACCACGCTTTAGTCCGATGGCTTAACCGAGTCCGGTACGATATTAATTTGTATAGACTCTCTTAAAGCACTTATCTAAAGGATGAATACAAATGAAGCCTTTAAACGTTTTGTATCTTCGTTTCATAGTCTCTCGAGACACGAACACATCAATGCCAATCTCTGCTAAAGAACTCCCCAGGGGACGTAACTCTGTTCTATTGAATCGTCTACAAATTCGTTCGAATGACTTCATATTAGCTACGCACGTAACTCGATCGTTCTTCAAGTCCTGCTTGCATTGTGTTTGCAACTTTGATCTAAGGAGGTAATACTTCACTGCCAAACTTAAATAAAAAACAACTTCAAAGAATTCATTACTCGCAAATCTCCTGGATGATTTCAACGTCATCGTAACACAATCGACGTTCGGAATAAAACAAATTAAACCATTCGAGAACTTTTCAAGACTGGAAAATAAGATTTAATTTTGTACTTTGAGTCTTGAATGCTAAAGAAAACCCCCACAATCAGCCATTTCCCTGAAAGTGTCATTTTTAAAGCCGCGTGTGCAATGGCAGTATGGTATTATGTATCGATTCGTACTTTTAATCCATCCAAACGGTTCGAGGTCGACACATCAACGGAATAATATCCCTGCCCACAACACAGCACTGCCTTTCATGATCAGGTTTTTGGCGTGAAAGAAGAAACCCGCACTTTCTTGGATGCCACGACTGTGGTGGCAGGGCCGTAGCTAGGGTTTGTGTGTGGTGGTGGTGGTGGTGGTGGTGGTGTGTGTATGTGTGTGTGTGTGGGGGGGGGGTGTGGGTGGGGGGTGAATTATTGGAACGAACAGGCACAGAAGGCGCAAGATATTAAAGGATCCGGAGGCATGACCCCCAGGATATTTTGAAATCTAGAAGCTCTGAAATACCATTTTTCAGCAATTTCAGGGAGGTAACATACTTAAAACGTTTTGGTGTGTTTTTCTTTAGGGAGGAGTCTTCCCCCTTGCCCCCCCCCCCTCCTCCGCCAGCTACGGCCCTGCTGGCACTTGGTTTACAAGACAACAGTAGTTATATATAATAGAGACAAAAGTTTGTTTTCTTTAACGACACCACTAGAACACATTGATTTTTCAATCATCGGCTATTTGATGTCAAAAATTTTGTTAGGCCATCGGTCTACAGGCATGGGTTTTTTAATCCAGATACCGACTCCAAACCCTGAGTGAGTGCTCCGCAAGGCTCAATGGGTAGGTGTAAACCACTTGCACCGACCAGTGATCCATAACTGGTTCAACAAAGGCCATGGTTTGTGCTATCCTGTCTGTGGGAAGCGCAACTAAAAGCTTGCTGCTTGTCGTAAAAGAGTAGCCTATGTGGCGACAGCGGGTTTCCTCTAAAAAACAGTGTCAGAATGACCATATGTTTGACGTCCAATAGCCGATGATAAGATAAAAAAATCAATGTGCTCTAGTGGCGTCGTTAAATAAAACAAACTTTTTTAATTACTATTGATCCCAGTAGCAAGAGATTTTGTTTATGCACCATCCCACAGACATGATAACACAAACCACGGCTTTTGATATACCAGTCGTGGGGCAGTGGTTGCAACGAGAAATAGTCCAGTGGAACCACCGACGGGGATCGAACCTAGACCGACAGCGCATCAAAAAAAGCGTTTTACCACTTGACTACGTCCCGACCCTGTTATAAAGGAATAGGTATACATGCAGAAGCCCCACCCACCCACCCCCCTCCCCCCACACACACACCTAAAGAAGCCTCACAAAAAAAATAAAGGCAAACTAAGCAAATCAGTTAGTATATGTTATTTATAAATTAAAAAATGGACAGTGAAAGCTCGGTGGTTTCACAGATTCGTATACTAGTATATATATATATATATATATATATATATATAGAGAGAGAGAGAGAGAGAGAGAGAGAGAGAGAGAGAGAGAGAGAGAGAGAGAGAGAGAGAGAGAGAGAGAGAGAGAGAGAGAGAGAGAGAGAGAGAGAGAGAGAGAGAGAGAGAGAGAGAACGGGGGGGGGGGGAACAAATAGATAAAAAAAAGAGGTGTTTAATGCAATGTACTAAAATACTGAGAAAATCCATTGTTCTTAATAGAACATGACACATTCTGGTTACGGTGTGTTTCACCATTGATTGATATATCCATTTCTTGAAAAACTAAATCATTTGACCAAAGTATCTAATTCTTTTTCATATATTATCAAACCCTGGTGAATCATCGTTCCTCTTGTTCCGGTGAGAACAAGCACCTGAAACAACACCTTACCTGGATAAAAATTAACATTATTGACATTTGCTTAAGGGAAATATTTCACATACCATAACGTGGGGGAGAAAATCTATAGTTTTTCAATACATTTCTAAAAGTTGCTTGGTGTGTCACTGGCCTTAATTTACGACGCAGCACCGAATCACTGATAGCGTTCTATCACACATGTGACGATTCTCACACATAACAATAAGCGCAGATTTTAGAATCATTGTCCAGTTGTCGGTTATTAACAATATAACACATGTCATACATGCATGTGAACATATGCTAATGGTGGGCACACACATATCGATTATCGCCAACGCCCCGGTGGACTCGGCTCTCGACTTGTCGGCATTACACAAGTTCTGATGGACAATGACGTGGAACATAGCGCAACTGTAGAGCGATGGATCGCAGGATCGATTGTGTCTAATGAAATTGTGTTTTTACTGTCCAATATAATAAATAAATAAATCTATAAATCTATAAATAAATAAATAAATATGTACCCCCAAAACAAAGACACACACACATATCAAACACATACACATAAGCACACAAATACACACGCATACATAAACACACTCACACACACACACACACACACACACACACACACAAATATAAACACACACACACACACACACTCACTCACTCACTCACACATACACACACATACACACACACACACATACACACACACAAACACTCACACACACACACACACATACACAAACACACACACACACACATACACACACAAATATAAACACACACACACACACACGCACACACCACACACACACACCACACACACATGCACACACCACACACTCGCACACACAAACACACACATACACACACACACGCACACCACACACACACACATACACACAACACACACACACACACACACACACACACAACACACACAAACCCTACCTAAACAGACATACATTATAGTAGAATTCCCCCCCCCCCCCCCCACCCCCAACCCCGCACCGCAAAAAAATCCCGACTTGTATTGATATAAAGTCGTGTGAATGTAACGGAGACTACATCAGCCTCAATTGATTCAGCAAATGTCTGAATATAGACTCTGTACTGGTGTGAGTTGTGTACACACAAACTGTGTCAGGCGTCGATAAATCTCAACACACAGATCTTTTCCCACAGGATTTTGGCTAATTGAATACGCAACAAACATTGTCTGTAGTATCGATAATAAAATGAATCGGTCATACACAGCATGACTTAAAGACGCAAGATTATTTTACAAAAACATCCCAAGTTAAACGTACGAGTGGTATACAAGTTATTTTGCACACTTTCGAAAATGTGCAATTTGTTTTTAATAATAATAAAAATTTGCATACCACGTGTAGCTAATTTTATTCGGTAACTGAATTGTATCACGCCCCTAAATGACATTGCATGTCATGCATGATAATGCAGTTTGTTTCGGTGAGAGACGGGGTTTTAAAAGTGTGCGGTTATACACATTTACCGCACAGTTTTGTCAAATGGAAAGCAACCAGAGTGTGGTACAAAGTTATACTGAACAAGACACTTGCATGAGAGATGTGTTTCAGAGGTGTGCGATTATAAACATTTACCGCACACTTTTGTCAAAGGAAAAAGCAACCAAAGCGTCGCACAAAGTTATAATGTACAACAGAAATATTGTGGGTTTTTTGGATGAGAAATTTTAAAATCTATTTTGTCAACAGCAAATCAGTTCTTCGTACATTTGTTTTCAGACACACTTTTGTCAAAGGTAAAACATCGAAAGCGTGGTACAAATTAATAATATACAAGAACAAATACATGAGAAGTGTTTCAAAAGTGTGCAGTTATAGGCAGTTACCGCACACTTTTGTCACAGGAAAAAACACATTGAAAGCGTGCTACTAAGTTATATTGCACAAGACAAACACATGAGAGGTGTGTTTCAAAAGTGTGTGGTTATAGACAGTTACCACACCCTTGTGTCAAAGGAAAAACATCGAAAGCGTGGTACAAAGTTATAAAGTACAAGACCTATTTTTATAATATGCGGTTATAGACATTTACCGCACACTTTAAATTTGTCAAAGAAAACAAAATATTAAAAGCGTGGTACAAAGTTATAATGTACAAGACATGTATTGTATTTTTGGATGAGAAATATCAAAATCTATCTTGTCCACAGCTAATCTGTTCTTCATACATTTTTTTTTTAGGGTTTGCGGTATATTCACCAATCGACAATCAAGTGCCACGGTAACCTCAAGTCCCGTAACTGCGTCATTGACAGTAGGTGGCAGCTCCGTCTGACAGACTACGGACTTCCCTGTTTCCTGACGACAGCAAAACAAGTCCGAGATCTTCAGACAAGAGGTACGAGAAACAGTACAGAGAATCAACAGATAATCGGCAGCCAGCGGTAGTGGGTTCGCATCACGGTACCGGTTATCGGCTTTATCATGTTAGGACGACAGAGGAATTCCGATTGGGTTAAAAGGATAAAGCCAATAATGTATACATCATTAGCCTGATATTATTATGTATCATCCATTAAAGGCTTTCGCAGGAGATAGCGCTGGCACTATAATTTGCGATATCTCCTGCGATGTTCTCCTAGGAGATACCGCTTCTTATTATCTTGATTGGTCAAATTTTAATCACAAGACATTGTTTTGTTACGTCACTGTGTTTGTTTCAGCAGTAAACCTACCATTAGTGACGTCACGCCACTGCCGTTCTGATAGTTAACGAGTGTACTGCTGCCAAATATAGCGACATTCAACCCACATTACTGACATTGATTACAATTGTTGCAAATGAAAAGTATGATAATGGATGATAAAAAGAATACCCCTAGGGCCCTCGTGTTATGTGATATCATAATTTATCAGCACTCGTTGATAAATTATGATATCACAAGACACCTGTGGAGTATCTACTATATATTAATATTGGTCACCAGGGTTCAAAGGTAAATAAAAAACAACAACAATTAGTCACACTTAATTAAATGCCCAACATAAAGGCAGATGTCCATATCAATGCAAGTTTAAATATACAATCAATAAAAGGTTAAGTTTAAAAAAAAAATCAATTTGGAGTTTTTAACTATGTTGTCTGTTGCCGCTGCCGCTGTAAAAGTAAGAACGAGACGTAGCCCATTGGTAAAGCGCTCGCTCGATGCGCAGTCAGTCTAGGAACTAGAAGTAGTCGATGGTTTAACAGTATTCATAATTTTATATTCTCAGACAGCCCGACTGGTAAGTAATAACAATATAATAATAAATAATAAATAATAATAAATAAATGTAACAGTTATGGAGGCGAGATCTGGTCTATTTTAAAGAGTATTTCACAGTTTAACGTCACAGTCTCGTGTTTCACTCGGTTATCCAAATGTGTTATAGGTTTGTCGATTAACGAAATTTAAGGTGCATTTTCAAAGGATGAAACGAGGTTCTGCGACATTAAAAACAATATAAAACATACTCTCACAGGCGGCGGAACGTTTTGAATATTGGGGGCCCGAGTGCGCGAAGTGCACGAGCTAGTTAGGGAGGTCCGGAGGGCATACTTCCCCGGAAAATGTTGAAATTTAGATGGCCTGAAATGTGATTTCATGGCATGTAATTCATAGAACGAGTCATTTTATAACCGAGTCTCGACTATTTTTTTCGACTAATGTAACTAGCCAACGGAACAGATAATATATCGGGGGGCCTATTGTATAAGGTATACAGTTATATGGCCTCAGACCATAAGGACCACACAGATGTTGAGAGAGGAAACCCGCTGTCACCAATTCATTATTGGGGGGGGGGGGGGGCAATAAAATTATTGGGGGACCAGGCCCCTGCCCCCCCCCCCCCCCCGATTCCGCCCTCTATGCTCTGGTGGTAAAAATGCAGTACACGGACATGTTTCTGTTTAACTTAAATTACAATTACGTTATGTCCACGAGCCGCATTCGCTGCGATGCGAGTGTACCACTCTGCATACATTGGAATCCGTATTAACGGATTCCTGGCTTTAGGCGGGTAATTACCGAATTCGTTATCCAACACCGTCTCTCACACAGAACCAATCTAAATGTGATTTTCGTGTTGATATCTAATTAGGTTCCAGCACATTATCCTTGACCCACACTTCAGCTATCTGGGCTGTCTCTGTCCAGGACAGTGGGTTAGTGGTAATTGTTAGTGGTTAGTGAGAGAGAAGTCGCTGTAGTGGCGAAAATACCTCTCCGCTGAGGTATTAAAACTCATTTGCGTCGAAGTCGGTACTGGGAATGAATGGTTAAAGTTTGTTTTGTTTAACGACATCACTAGAGCACATAAATTTATTAATCTTCGGCTATTGAATGTCAAGCATTTGGGAACTTTGACATGTAGTCTAAGAGAGGAAACCCGTTACATATTTTCCATTAGTAACAAGGGATCTTTTATGTGCACTATCCCACAGACAGGACAGCACATACCACGATCTTTGATATACCAGTTGTGGTTCACTGGCTGGAACGAGAAATAGCCCAATGGGCCTACCGACGGGGATCGATCCCAAACCGACCACGCATCAACCGCGCGCTTTACCACTGGGCTACGTCTCGTGCTAGGAATGAATGGATGTTTAACAGCACCCCAGCACAAACACAAATGTACTGGGATACTACGTCACCACTAGAGCACATTGATTTATTAATCATCGGCTACTGAATGTCAAAATTTGACATATAGTCTAAGAGAGGAAATCGCATACATTTCTCCATCAGTAGTAAAAATATCTTTTGTATGCACCATCCCACAGACAGGATAGCACATACCACGGCCTTTGATATATCAGACGTTGTGCTCTGGCTGGAATGAAAAATAACCCAATGGGCCCACTGACAGGGATCGATCGTAGACCGACCGCGCATCAGACGAACGTTTTACCACTGGGCCACACCCCGCCCCTACTGTGTCCTAATTATTTATTCTACTGCCACCCCATTTAGTTCAGTGATTATTTTGTTCGTGAAATGTCAGATGTACTGTATGAAATTCTTGTTGGTACTCCAGATTTACTATGGACCGCCCCTGAACACCTACGAGATCCAGTTCTACAAGCCAAGGGCAGCGAAAAGGGGGATATTTTTGCCCTGGGCATCATTTTACAAGAAACCGCTCAAAGAACCCCTCCATACAGTTCCTCAGATTTGTCCTATGATGGTATGGCGTTATTTCATCTGTCTGTCTTTGTCTGTCTGTCTGTATATTTCTATTTGTCTGTCTGCCTGACTGTGTTTCTCTATGGATTTAGCTGTATATGTTTGTTTGTCTCTCTGTTTCCCGCTATCTCTTGAAGCGTTTTTATTGTGTGTGTGTGTGAGAGAGAGAGAGAGAGAGAGAGAGAGAGAGAGAGAGAGAGAGAGGGGAGAGAGAGAGGGGAGAGAGAGAGAGAGAGAGAGAGAGAGAGAGAGAGGGGGGAGAGAGAGAGAGAGGGGGGAGAGAGAGAGAGAGAGAGAGAGAGAGAGAGAGAGAGAGAGAGAGAGGGAGGGAGGGATGGAGGGATGGAGAGAGAGAGAGAGAGAGAGAGAGAGAGAGAGAGAGAGAGAGAGAGAGTGGGGGGGATTAACTCGACGATGTTGATATTTTACATATTAAAAAACACCAGTAGCGAATTTTGTTTATTCTATAACACTTCTAAAATAACATTTTTATTCGATTTATTAGTAAATTGCAGTACTAAAGTCGCTTCCATCGGTAATATGACATCATCACGATTAGAACACATTACTTCGACGTGACGCACTTTTAACTAAAACTCTTATGAACACGTTATGCTCAGGTATACAGGTCTTGATGGCTTGTAAACAAATGACCCATTCACAGCAACACGTTATTACCCAGAGACCTTGAAAATTGACATCTGAGTTAATACACTAAATTATCACATAGGTTTATGACATGGATATCATGGGTAAGTTATAGGATAAATATATATATATATTTAATACAAGTTTTATTGAATATATATTGACAATACCGTAAAACACTCTGGTAATGACGTCTATTGATCCTATAACTTACCAATGATATCCATGTCATAAACCCATGTGATAATTTAGGGTATTAACTCGTATAACAATGGTATGAAAATGTCTAGGTATATGCAAATTTGCAAGGTCTCTAAGTAATAAAGTGTTTACAAGCCAACAAGACCTGTTGCGTGACGTCAAATTAATTTGTGCAAATAAATCGTGATGACTTCATATTACTGATGGAGGTTACTTTATCAAATTAAACTCGAATTAAAATATTATATTAGAAGTGTTATATAACAAACAGTATTCACTATTCTCGTGTGTTTTCAATATGTAAAAGATCAACATCGTCTAGTTAATCGGTATTTGTCTCGGCAGAGCCTCGATAAATACTGATTACCATTTCTCATCCATTAAAGGCTTTTAGGAGATATCGCTGGTACTATAATTTGCATATTTTCCTAGGAAAGATCGCTTCTTTTTTTCTTACGTCACCGTTCGGCGCTAAGCCTATCATTAGTGACGTCACGACACTGTCGTTCTGCTAGTTAACATGTCTACCGCTGCCAAATATATAGAGGCTATTTCATGGGTTTTTTCGTGATGTGTGAAACCATATTTTACTCATTGCTTCGCAATTCGTGAAAATATGGTTTTCACACACCACTCGTTGACATAAAAATCGTATTCGGAAAAATACCATGAAATGGTCTATTTATTATACATGTATACATATTTCCTAAATTTTGACAATATCTTTCGCTTTTTGGTAATATCTTTCGCTTATCCTATCGAAAACACATAACGTCATGATATATTTCTTCCTATGGAACTTTGCCAGAAAAGTTACTTTACCATAGACTTTTAAAAAGAAATTTGATTAAAATTTATCTTTATTAACATTTATTTAACAATACTGCGGTGCAAACATACCTGACAAAGCGATCCTCTAAAAACTCCCACAAAAACAAAACAAGTCGAACGCCGTTAAATTCTTACACTTACATTCGATGACACTACATTGTGTCATAATTATTTAGCTTCGTATTCAATTCGTTTTAGATATTTTATCGTAATTGCACTTCGTATCCCTTTTTTATAGGTACAGTTGTTTAAATTACGTTTTTTATTTTTCAAATACGATCAGATGCATTGGTAATCATCAAATTTAAATACGAAGAACCGAAACGAAGGGAGATAATTTAATCATGCACTTTTACAAAAAAGTAAATACGACTTCTATATTTTCACTGTAGCTAAAATACAGTGAAAATATGACTTTTCACCGGATATGACTTTTATGGTTTCTGTAGATCTATATATTTCATTGCTATGTATATAACAAAGTGACATTCAACCCACATTACTGATATTGTTTACAATTGTCGCAAATGAAAAGAATGATAATGGATAATAAAAAGAATACCCCATTCGTGTCTTGTGATATGATAATTTAATTTATCAGCACTCGTTGATAAAAGTATTTAAAAAATCCTCGGCAAGCCTCGGAGTTCATATATTTTTTTTATATCAACGAGTGCTAATAAATTAGGATATCACAAAACAC
The DNA here is from genome assembly GCF_016097555.1 of Gigantopelta aegis. Taxonomy (NCBI): domain Eukaryota; kingdom Metazoa; phylum Mollusca; class Gastropoda; order Neomphalida; family Peltospiridae; genus Gigantopelta; species Gigantopelta aegis. Next base: position 39,838,961 of record NC_054699.1, read on the forward strand.
TCGAGGAGTATCCTTTATTTATATACTCGGTTGATATGTTCCATATTATAAAATAACAACAACAACAACAACAACAAAAAAACTTGTGACGAATCATCTATGTACAATAGCACCCATCTAACAACAAAAATGGCGGACTCAATAAAACATTAAAAAACATTACAATACATACTCATCTGCTAAAAGGTTTGTCGGTCATATTTGTTTTATTCTCGAGACGGTCGTAGCCTACGTTTATCGCTGGATCAATTAAAACAATCAACAGGATGGAAAGTTGCATCTGTCGAAAAATATAAATGTATTTCGTTACGATACGAACTCCATTTAATCTACATTTAATAGGATTGACCTACGCCGCATCAGCTGCATAAAAGACATTGGATTTTACAACACAAGAACCTTTATTTTTGTTATCGTGGAATAAAAGAAAGAAATGTTTTATTTAACGACGCACTTAACACATTTTGTTTATGGTTATATGGCGTCAGACATATGGTTAAGGGCCATACATATTTGAGAGGAAACCCGCTGTCGCCACTTCATGGGCTACTCTTTCCGATTAGCAGCAAGGGATCTTTTATTTGCGCTTCCCACAGGCAGGATAGCACAAACCATGGCCTTTGTTGAACCAGTTATGGATCACTGGTCGGTGCAAATGGTTTACACCTACCCACTGAGCCTTGCGGAGCACTCACTCACGGTTTGGAGTCAGTATCTGGATTAAAAATTCCATGCCTCGACTGGGATCCGAACCCAGTACCTACCAGCCTGTTGACCGATGGCCTAACCACGACGCCACCGAGGCCGGTTCGTGGAATAATGTAACAGATGCCATGAAAAGCAATGCCATTATGAAAACAAACCTAGCGATCGCTAGCATTTGATTGTTTTCGATTAATGGTACGACGGATATGTCAGGTCAGGTCAGGTCATAGTGTTTTTACGTGCACATATATCAGAACAAGCTGTTGTAGCGCACGCCTGTCATGGGCGCAGGTGCCGGCCTCGGCTGGCTCCTCCGTCCAGGACAGGAAAGGTTTGGGGTGGGTGGGTGGGAGAGGGGACCGCCCGCACCCGACCGGGTTTTGGTTAACGACACCACTAGAGCACATTGATTTATTAATCATCGGCTACTGGATGTCAAATATTTGGTATTTGTTTTACATATAGTCTAGGAGAGGAAACCCGTTACATTTTTTCATTAATAACAAGGGATCGTTTATTTGCTTTATCCCACATACAGGATAGCACACACCACGGCCTTTGATATACCAGTCGCGGTGCACTGCTGGGACGAGAAATAGCCCAATGGGCCCAACGGCGGGGATCGATCCCAAACCGACGAAGACTATATGCCAGAATTATTAAATGCTTGACATCCAATAGCCGATGCTGAATTAATCAATGCACTCTAAAGAAAAGAAATGTTTTTATTTCACGGAGCAGTCAACACATTTTATTTACGGTTATATGGCGTCAGACATCTGGTTAAGGACCACACAGATATTGAGAGAGGAAACCTGATGTCGCCACTTCATGAGCTACTGTTTTGGATTAGCAGCAAGGGATCGTTTATATTCACCATCCGACAGATAAGATAGTACATACCACGGCTTTTGTTACACCGGTTGTGGAGCACTGGCTGGAACGAGAAATGGACTCTAATGGTGTTGTTGAACAAAACAAATTTTAACTTCTTTTCTTTCTTTTTTTGCTGAACACGGCTGGGCCAACACACGCGATCATGGATGTGGAACTGTTACACAGAATACGTCGGAGAAATTCGATTTGTTCCCTTAACGAGGATCGATCTGGGGGAACCGTTCGCTTCTTAGTGGGTCATCCTAAACATCGTCAAGAACAGAACTTACATATCGACCCGCCAATGACGCTGTTTGCAGTATTTATTCCGACACCTGACGCCGGAATACTAAACGGTCACTTCCCAAACGTACTTGAATTAGTGCAGTGTCACCTTAGTCAATTATACACAAGACACCTGTCGTTTTTTTCCTGGGGGAAAATTTCGTTAAGACAAATACGCTTGACCACGACAAGCTCTCAATTTAAACACGTATACGTCTCCTTTAAAAAAAAAAATCGATATTTTCGGTAGGTACTGAGTTCACATCCCGGTACCGTCTCCCTTACCCAAAGCAAAGAAGGAAGGAAGAAATGTTTTATTTAACGACACACTCGACACATTTTATTTACGGTTATATGGCGTCGGAATATCCAGAGCGATTTTTTAACGACTCAGTGGATAGGTGTAAAGGTCAGTTCATACGCTGATTGCCGACCTGATGCGAAACTGAAATTAGTTTTTTTATTAGATAAACGAAAAAGCGTTGAACGAACGCGCGCCAAAATTTAATATGAACCGTGTTAACACCACACTGACTTCATTGAACAATTAGGAATAGGTTTAAACAGAAGCAGGACTGGGCGAGTCAACTACTCACCAACAAGGGTCGGTGTTGTAGTATAAAGCTACCTGTCTCACTAAACACTAACAACTAACCCACTGCCCAGATAGTTGAGGTGGATATAAGCACGAAAATATGTTGAAATAAATGAATGCTATTGCCAAATCAGTATATGCATGAATGAATCAATGAATCACCGAACGCGTAACGAATGACACAACGTGTGTAACAAAGATGGTGGTATGTGCTATCCTGCGTCTGTGGTTTTTGTTAACTCTCCCAAGCTACAAACAGTCTGTCTATCTAGCTATATATCTGTATCTTTGTCCCTTTGTCTGTGTGGCTATGTTTATCTCCAGTGTATGGAAAATGTACACATGTATCTCCATCTCTCTCTCTCTCTCTCTCTCTCTCTCTCTCTCTCTCTCTCTCTCTCTCTCTCTCTCTCTCTCCCTCTCTCTGGTCTCTCTATACCTTATCTCTCTCTGTCAATGTATCTCTATCTATCTCTCTGTCAGAACTCTCTCTCTCTCTCTCTCTCTCTCTCTCTCTCTCTCTCTCTCTCTCTCTCTCTCTCTCTCTCTCTCTCTCTCTCTCTCTCTTACCTTATCTCTCTCTGTCTGTATGTCTATATGTCTGTCTCTGGCTGTCAGAACTCTCTCTCTCTCTCTCTCTCTCTCTCTCTCTCTCTCTCTCTCTCTCTCTCTCTCTCTCTCTCTCTCTCTCTCTCTCTCTCTCTCTCTATATATATATATATATATATATATATATATATCTGTCTCTATCTCTCTCTCTTACCTTATCTCTCTCTGTCTGTATGTCTATATGTCCGTCTCTGGCTGTCAGAACTCTCTCTCTCTCTCTCTCTCTCTCTCTCTCTCTCTCTCTCTCTCTCTCTCTCTCTCTCTCTCTCTCTCTCTCTCTCTCTCTCTCTATTTCTCTCTCTGTCTGTCTATCTCTTACCTTATCTCTCTCTGTCTGTATGTCTGTCTGTCTGTCTTTGGCTGTCAGAATACACACACACTCGTAACGGGCGTACACGTGTGTCTTTGTAGGCTTGAGAAAATGTGCGCAGGCACATGGTTATTTATTTACATTGACTGTTACTGTGACGTGCATACGATGCAGATACTATAGTGCTTTCTGTAAACTTCTACCGTATTACTTTATCTTATCTTATGCTTTGTTTATGTAGAAATACTGGCAAAAGTGAAGAAACCCCCTCCACTGATCCGCCCATCCGTCTCCCCACAGGCAGCACCCCCCATTTACATCCAAGTGATGAAGCAATGCTGGTCGGAGATACCCGACATGCGGCCCACTATCGTGGAAGTGTATGAGCAGTTTAAGAAACTTACTGGTGGCAAGTACGTACACGTTTTCATAGTCATGAGTTGTTGTTGTTGGTTTTTTGGAGGGTTTTGTGGGGTTTTTTTTGTAGTGTTGTTTTGCTTTGGGTTTGTTTTGTGTGGGGTTTTTTTTTTGGGGGGCGGGGGTCGGTGGGGGGCAGGATGTTTTGTTGGGGGGGTTGACGGGGGTCGGTGGGGGCAGGATGCAGCTCAGTTGGTTGAGTGCTCGCCTGAGGTGGATCCATTCAGCTGATTGGTTTTTTCTCGTTCCAGCCAGTGCACCACAACTGGACAAAGGCCGTGTTGTGTGCTTTCCTGTCTGTGGGAATATGCATATAAAAGATCCTTTGCTGCGTTAGAAAAAAATGTAGCAGGTTTCCTCTGATGAGTCGGAATTACCAAATTTCTGGCATCTAATAGCCGTTGACCGGCCTCGGTGGCGTCGTGGCAGGCCATCGGTCTACAGGCTGGTAGGTACTGGGTTCGGATCCCAGTCGAGGCATGGGATTTTTAATCCAGATACCGACTCCAAACCCTGAGTGAGTGCCCCGCAAGGCTCAATGGGTAGGGTGTAAACCACTTGCACCGACCAGTGATCCATAACTGGTTCAACAAAGGCCATGGTTTGTGCTATCCTGCCTGTGGGAAGTGCAAATAAAAGATCCCTTGCTGCCAATCGGAAGAGTAGCCCATGTAGTGGCGACAGCGGGTTTCCTCTCAAAATCTGTGTGGTCCTGAACCATATGTCTGACGCCATATAACCGTAAATAAAATGTGTTGAGTGCGTCGTTAAATAAAGCACTTCTTTCTTTCTAATAGCCGTTGATTTTATTAATCAGTGCGCTCTAGTGGTGCCGTTAAACAAAACACACTTTAACTTTAACTTTCTAGGTAGGAGCCAGTACTTGGAAACGAACCCAGTACTTACCATACTCAAGGCCGATGGGTTACGTTCATAAGCTGAGGTTCTAGAATACGGTGGCTCTATACCCGAGGTCAGTGGTTTTGGGCCACTAATAATTATTTTGTACGATCCCGATGGCAAGTGGTAAAAAAAACAAAAAAACTACCAAAAACCCCCCAAACAAACAAAAACCAAATCAATCCACAACGCTAGGAGTACGATCGTCCAAAAACAAAAGAAGCATTAACCGCGACTAACCAATAGACCAGTGAGCTTGGTGTCCACACACAAAATCTAATAAAAGTAAAGTTTGTTTTATTTAACGACGCCACTAGCGCACATTGACTTTTTTGTACCTTATCATCGGCTATTGGACGTCAAACATATGGTCATTCTGACACTGTTTTCTTAGAGGAAACCCGCTGTCGCCACATAGGCTATTCTTTTACGACAGGCAGCAAGGGATCTTTTATTTGCGCTTCCCACAGGCAGGATAGCACAAACCATGGCCTTTGTTAAACCAGTTATGGATCACTGGTCGGTGCAAGTGGTTTACACCTACCCATTAAGCCTTGCGGAGCACTAACTCGGGGTTTGGAATCGGTATCTGGATTAAAAATCCCATGCCTCGACTGGGATCCGAACCCAGTACCTACCAGCCTGTAGACCGATGGCCTAACCACGACGCCACCGAGGTCGGTCAAACTCTAATAATACTCTCTGATTATGTACTGCTATGTTGTTCTTATTACAGAAAAGCTAACATAGTCGACACGATGTTCCGGATGTTGGAAAAGTACTCCAATGACCTGGAAGACATTGTTGCAGATCGGACCAATCAGCTGGAAGAAGAAAAAAAGAAGACCAATCAACTGCTCTACAGAATGCTTCCGCCGTGAGTTATTTTTAGACACAAATAGAACATATTGAAGAGTGTATACTACCAAATCAAATCCCATAGACGACAATAGTAACATATGTGGCTCAAACTCCTACCTGTAGGGTGTCAATCAACATAAACGCCACGGATATAAATACTACCACCCCTCATCCTTAAAGTGAATCAGAACAAATGGGAGGTCAAGCTGCTCATTTCTGAGATAACGGGTAGCGTCTATGACTACCCTAGTTCTGCACAAAATTCGTGTATTTTTTTTTTACAGGCATCCCCCCTCCCCCCCCCCCCCCCCCCCCCCCCCCCCCCCCCACACACACACAAAATGTTCGAAACTATTTTCAAAGTAACAAAAATCGAACTATCTGGGCTGTCTGTGCGTGACAGGAATTATTGGTTAGTTGTTAGCAAGAGAGAAGTCGGTGTATCGACCGTATACCTCTCCAATAAGTCTTTAAAATTCGCTATTGGTGGGAGCCGGCACCTGGGTGCGAACTCAGTACCGACCAGCCTTAAGTCCTATGACTTTATGCTCTATCTCTGAGCTTACACATTTATAAACAGGATACGGCTCAAGCGTATTTGGATACTAATTGAAAACATTGTTTCTGGAACGATTCTTCTGTAGACGATTTACCTTACATCGATCCTGTTTGATGTTTCATAAGACGTACGTCTAAAAAAACTGTCTACAAATGGACGAGTCCCAGAACTAGTTTCTAAAGAAAATGTTTGACAATTTTAGTCTAAAAGAGACGAGGCCAGTTAATCAAGGAAAAGGACGCATTACTCATTGGCATAGCCAAACTTTTATATTGGAGCACTCACTTTTGGGGGTGGGGAGTGGGGGTGGGGGAAATCATAGTGTCTATGAGTCATGTCAGGGAAATAACAAAGGCGGTGGTGGTTTGAGAAGAGATGTGATTGGGGAAGGAGGCATGACCACCACTTGACTATCACAGTGGCATTACCGTTTAGGGACGTGTGCCAGGCGGTTTTCCCAGCGCTTTTCTACCTATCCCACTCTGTTTATGATAGTCGCTGAGAATCTCAAGACGGGACAGAGGGTGGACAACACACGACATACTAGAATACTAATTGTAAAACATATCACTCTGTGTTTAGGATAGCGGCCGAGAATCTCAAGACGGGACAGAGGGTGGACAACACACGACATACTAGAATACTAATTGTAAAACATATCACTCTGTGTTTAGGATAGTCGCTGAGAATCTCAAGACGGGACAGAGAGTGGACAACACACGACATACTAGAATACTAATTGTAAAACATATCACTCTGTGTTTAGGATAGTTGCTGAGAATCTCAAGACGGGACAGAGGGTGGACAACACACGATATACTAGAATACTAATTGTAAAACCTATCACTCTGTTTTGTATTTAGGATAGCGCACGCTTGATGCGCGGTCGGTCTAGGATCGATCCCCGTCGGTGGGCCCATTGGGCTATGTCTCGTTCCAACCAGTGCTCCACAACTGGTGTAACAAAGGCCGTGGCATGTACTATCCTGTCTGTGGGATGGTGCATGTAAAAGATCCCTTGCTGCTAATCGAAAAGAGTAGCCCATGAAGTGGCGACAGCGGGTTTCCTTTCACAATATCTGTGTGGTCCTTAACCGTATGTCTCACGCCATATAACCATAAATAAAATGTGTTGAGTGTCGTTAAATAAAACATCCTTTCTATCCTTCTGTGTTTAGGATAGTGGCCGATAATCTCAAGACGGGACAGAGGGTGGAGGCGGAGAGCTTCAACGAGGTGACCATCTACTTCAGCGACATCGTCGGCTTCACCACCATCTCCGCCATGAGCACGCCCATGCAGGTCGTCGACCTGCTCAATGACCTCTACACCATGTTCGACGCCACCATTGACATCTATGATGTATACAAGGTATAACGCCACCATTGATGTTTGTGATGTATACAAGGTATGACGCCACCATTGATGTATGTGATGTATACAAGGTATGACGCCACCATTGACGTCTATGATGTATACAAGGTATGACGCCACCATTGACGTCTATGATGTATACACGGTATGACGCCACCATTGATGTATGTGATGTATACAAGGTATGACGCCACCATTGATGTATGTGATGTATACAAGGTATGACGCCACCATTGATGTATGTGATGTATACAAGGTATGACGCCACCATTGATGTATGTGATGTATACAAGGTATGACGCCACCATTGATGTCTATGATGTATACAAGGTATGACGCCACCATTGATGTCTATGATGTATATAAGGTATAACGCCATCATTTACGTATATAAGGTTTGACGCCATCATTGATGTATATGATGTATGTAAAGTACGATACCACCATTGATGTCTATGAAATGTATACGGTATTGGGGGGGGGGGGGGGGGGGGCGTAACCCAATGGTAAAGCGTTCGCTTGATGCGCAGTCGGTCTACGATCGATCCCCGTCGGTGGATCCATTTGGCTATTTGTCGTTCCAGCCAGTGCTCCACAACTGGTGTAACAAAGGCCGTTGTATGTACTATCCTGTCTGTGGGATGATGCATATAAAAGATCCCTTGCTACTAATAAAAATGAGTAGCCCATGAAGTGGCGACAGTGGGTTTCCTCTGACAATATCTGTGTGGTCCTTAACCATATGTCCGACGCCATATAACTGTAAATAAAATGTGTTGAGTAAATAAAACATTTCCTTCCTTCTTTATACGGTACGACGCCACTATTGACGTTTAGGATGCCACCATTGACGTGTATGATGTATACAGTGTATGACGCCATCATGAACATCAGGTATAACGCCACTATTGACGTTTAGGATGCCACCATTGACGTGTATGATGTATACAGTGTATGACGCCATCATGAACATCAGGTATAACGCCACTATTGACGTTTAGGATGCCACCATTGACGTGTATGATGTATACAGTGTATGACGCCATCATGAACATCAGGTATGACGCCACTATTGACGTTTAGGATGCCACCATTGACGTGTATGATGTATACAGTGTATGACGCCATCATGAACATCAGGTATAACGCCACTATTGACGTTTAGGATGCCACCATTGACGTGTATGATGTATACAATGTATGACGCCATCATAAACATCAGGCATGACGCCACCATTGATGTCTATGATGTATATAAGATTATGAAGCCACCATTCGTGTATATAAGGTACGCCGCCACTATTGATATCTATGATATGTAATGACGTACGCCACCACCATGCATGTATATAAGGTATTTTCGCTCCTCGGCCCCTTACCTATGACAGCAATGACTATAATTTCTTACGACGACATTCTGTTTCGTTCAGGTGGAGACGATCGGCGATGCGTACATGGTGAGTAGCGGCCTTCCGGTGAGAAACGGCAACCGGCACGCCGGAGAGGTGGGCACGATGGCGCTAGATCTTTCTCAGTCAGTGCGGCAAGTTCACCATCAGGCACATGTCAGAAGTTCCGCTACGCGTGCGCATTGGGCTGCACACTGGTGAGTACTTATTTGAATTTGGGGGGGGGGGGGGGGGTTCTTTCTTTATTTTGTTTGCTTGTTTTTGTTTTTTGTTGGGGTTTTTTGCTTGTTTGTTTGGGTTTTTTTTTTTATTCCACTGCCTCCTTTTCTTTCTCTCCTTTGAATTTCATCTCATTCCTTCCCGATCCACATCCCCGTCCACATCCCCGTCCTTGTCTATCTAACTGCGACATGTGCTTGTCCCTTGTGGCTATCCGTGCGACACTCCTGCCTTTTCCCCGTCAGCTACAAACTACAAACCTGTAACACATTTGGATAACGTTACAGAGAGAAAGAAGAGTATGTGACATTGTAACAGTAAAAAACCCTTAAAACTCGTATCTGTAACCGTTACTTCTCAGACGCACGTTCATTTTTAAAAATACAAAAAATGAATTTTTTGATATTGAAAAAAAAACCCAGGATGACCAGAAACATTTCAGATGCATGGAAATAGATTATATGAAGAATAACATCTAAGTACTGTCTGCTTTCAGTTATCATAAACAGCTCTAATAGTGCAAAATATGCCTTAGTGTTTAAAAATTAGGGCCTGTCATGTATTGAATTTAAAATGTCACAAGGAATCCATGACGTTAAACAATGGCAAATCAGAATATTTTGCAAACAAGTCGTATAATAAATACTGAGGCACACACATGCACATCTGTTTATTGTTGTTTGTGTTATATTCTTAGGGTCGGCAGTGGCTGGGGTAGTGGGTCTCACGATGCCGAGGTACTGTCTGTTTGGTGACACAGTCAACACAGCCTCTAGGATGGAGTCTACTGGATTGCGTATGTATCTATTTCTTCTCTCTCTCTCTCTCTCTCTCTCTCTCTCTCTCTCTCTCTCTCTCTCTCTCTCTCTCTCTCGCTCTGTCTCTGTCTGTCTCTCTCTCTCTGTATCTCTCTTCTCTCTGTCTCTCTGTGTTTCTCTCTGTGTCTCTCTCTCTCTCTCTCTCTCTCTCTCTCTCTCTCTCTCTCTCTCTCTCAAGCTCTGTCTCTCTCTGCCTCTCTCTCTCTCACTCTTTTTCTGTTTCTCTTCTCTCTGTCTTTCTCGCATTCTCTATGTCTATCTGCCTATATCTTTATCTCAATTAAACACACATTTCATTCACTCTCAGTCTCTATCACTCTTATTCTCTCATCTTTCTTACACTTTCTGTCTTTCCCTTTTCTCCCCCAACCCCGCTCGTTGTCTATCTCTGAATTTATCTATTTGACCGTCCGTCTGTTCGTCCGTGGTTTTCTCTGTCACACGACTTTCTGTCTTTCTTTCTCTATCTCTCATTTGTGTCAATTGACCTTTTCTCCGCTGTCTGTGTGTTTGTCCATCCGCTCGTATGTGTGTCTGTCATCCGTCCTTCTGGCTATCCCTCTCTCGCTGTCATCGTTATTGAGAGTCCACTTCCGTCGTTCATTCACTAAAGTCTTTTCAATACAAACATTTTTGTATTAAAATCTACTAGTTTGATATTACACCTTTAAATAACTGGTAAGGTATTATATGAATATGCAAATAGAAAAATCGGTAGGCCTATCTAATACATTCTAACCAGGTCACACAACCATATTCGTGTAAGTTAATTAGGTCACAAAACCCTGTTTATGTAAGTTAGCTACCGTTCTGCTGGGATGTCGTTAAACAAACATTTCTCGTCTTTCGTTTTTATCCGCTTGCTGTAAGTTTGCCGTGACCATTCTCCCTGGTATTTGGCGATCGTGAACAGCAAGTCAAATATGAAATATAGAGCGTACGATTCATTTGAAATAAACTATCGACTATCATGCACTTAATGGTGTTTTCTGACAGTGTGAGCTGGATTAATCGCGCGTAAGATAGGCGTCGAAAACGAGCGCCACGCGATAATACATCATTTGTTCACACGTTGTGTCACACAGATAATTACACCATCGATTTTCTTCTGTTCCGGTCAGATACCTGCTCGGTACAGAACACATCAAATAAACCGTAGGACAGAATGAATTAATGAAATAAAACAGTTAAAGTTTGTTTTATTTAACGACACCACTAGAGCGCATTGATTGATTAATCATCGGCTATTGGATGTCAACCTTTTGGTCATTTTGACACGTAGTCTCAAAGACGAAACCCTCTACATTGTTCTGTTAGTACCAAGGGATGCATTATCCCACAGACAGGATAGCACATATCACGACCTTTGTGTCTGTCTGTTTGTCTGTCTGTCTGTCTGTCTGCCTCTCTCTCTCTCTCTCTCCTCTCTCTCTCTCTCTCTCTCTCTCTCTCTCTCTCTCTCTCTCTCTCTCTCTCTCTCTCTGTCCGTCTGTTTGTTTCTCTTTCCCTCTCTCTCTCTCTCTCTCTCTCTCTCTCTCTCTCTCTCTCTCTCTCTCTCTCTCTCTCTCTCTCTCTCTCTCTCTCTCTCTCTCTCTCTCTCTCACTCTCTGTGTCTCTGCAATGAAACAAAAGATTGGTTATTCTAAGAAAAACTGATATTTATACGCATAAAACTGACAAAACGATTTTTCTATTATTGGTATATCAAAAGTTATGGCATGTGTTGTCCTATATGTAGGAAAGAGCATATAAAATATCCCTATCTGCTAAGGGATAAATGCAATAGGGTTCCTCTGAAGACTACGTGTCATAATTATCAAATATTTTACATACATTTGCCGATTATTAATAAATGTGCTCTAGTTGTGTCGTTAAACAAAAACAACTTCAAACAAATTCTATTTCAGCTTTTCGAATTCACATCAGCCAGCAGTGCAAGGACATTCTGGACATTCTAGGAGGGTATCACGTGTTGTACCGGGGCCAAGTGGAATTAAAGGTACGTTATCGGTTATTCTATCTTCTAGTCCATTACATTCAAATCCCAGGGCTCCACGCAATCTAGTATAACAGGGGATGTAGTGACACAGGAATCCGGGAGAGTGATGCAGAATATTCACCCACTAGACAAGGAGAATGTAGAATGAGATTTCGTTGAAGACATGGCAATTCCAATTCTGAAGCGAATCTTTGCACGTGTTAGTATGTGGTGGTCGAAGGTCCACTATGCTCAAAGCGAATTTTTCATTTTTCAAAATATATTTTTCCGGGGAAGATGTCTCGAACGTCCTATAATTGTCGGTCGATACAGTCTATAATAATAATAATAATAATAATAATAATAATGTGTGCTCTAGTGTTGTTGTTAAACAAAACAAACTTTACTGTTTGAATAATACATTTATGCAGTAGCATCTCATAGACCGTGGGCCCACTATAACCCCCCCCCCTACCCCCCCCCCCCGGGATTTTTCAAGATGAGTATATCTTTGAAGCCTATCCATAGACATATTCAAATCAGCTTGTCTGCAGGCAATCTGTTGGTGGGTGTGCCTGTAGGGCATGTTTGAGTGTAGGCACCCTATTTATTTTTAACAGGGCAAATTTCTGATCAAGGTGAATGTTCCACATAATTTTCAAAAATATTTGAAAAAAAATTCTGGACTATATCACTGCTTTTACTTTAAAGCTGGGTTACTGGTGAATGTATTCCACCAAAAAATAATACATTTTTGGCATCTGACTAAGCATAGTGAGTCAATGAATTTGAAATGTCCTGAGTATTACAAACAGTATATGAAAAAACTGCATGGCAATGTTCAAGTTAACATCCAGACATATTTTGAACAGGTTTAATTATGAATGCTATTCATGCTAAATTACATGTTCATAACAACAAACCACAAAGCAATGCAATATATGTGGTATGGATATAGTACCGGGGGTATACTCAGCAGCAAAAGTTACACAGTTCCCGATATACGTAATTCTCTATGTACATGTGTATATATACATATCGTACCTAAAACATTCTGATCCTTTTATTATTGTATTTTATTTAATATCTGAAGGCAGCATTACTTAAATATGGTGCAGTACATGTTGTCTAAACCATTTACATGGATATTTTGAATATTTTTATGTTACACACAAGTCTTACAAACATAAAAAGTGAATTTACATACCATTCTAGGCAAGTCTGCATTACATATACAATGTATCTGTCTCACAACAGTTCATCTTACAATAGCTAGGTATTTTGTTGCTTTTTGTAATATTTTAGAATTGCAGTTCTATTTATATTATGCTTAACTTATGTTTTGGTGTATATAATTGATATCTACATAGAATATTGTCATCAGGCAAATATCTAGCACTATAAAAATCTAACTTTCATTCCCAATTCTCAATCATTTTATGTGACCCAAATATGATATATGCGAAGTTTACAATTTTCTATTTCTACATCCTTCCTTTTATTCTATTAAGTAGATGTTAATAACAATTACAAAACAATATAATATGAGGTATGAATAATTATATACTTCTCAAAATAAGTTACTAGTAAGCAATGCCAGAAATGTATTAATTTCTATGTATACACATACTTAAGATTGCCTGAAGGTTTTATTATTAAAAAAACAAATTGACCTGACTTTTTTCTATAACATATTGAGGCTTCATTATTCAAATATGGTTAAGTATATGGAGTTTATATACTATGTTCACAAATTTATGAAGATGTCCCTCTGTTCTTAGTACCCACCAATTATAAGTACCTTTCCTCGGCATGTGTTTTAAAACATTTACAATTCATCTATCTCACAGAAGCTTGTACTATTTTTAAAAACATATTTGTATTTCTTAATTTATGCTTAGGTTTATATAATTGACATCAGATATACTCATCAGGCATATCTAGTACTTGACTTTCTTTCCTATTTCAGTCTTATCATCTGACTCAAATATAATGTCTATTATGTTCACAATATCTGTAATTTCTTATTTTGTCCTCTGGGCCTTTGCTCTTGTTCCTCCCTCAGTATGTCAACAGCTCTTGTTATCAGATCACAAACCATCCAATTCAGCTTCAGTATTTCTTTGGACATTTCTCAGCCATTTCTATGTGGTTGAGGAATACCCTGGACTTTGTGATATGACTAATACCATATGAGACCATGGCAATTTGCTCTCTTCCAATCAGCTCTATTGGTACAGCATATTTTCAGGGAATATCTACTGGATGGAAGGTTTGCAACTAATCCACAGTAGCATAATAACAGCATTCGTGGTTTGGCACTAAATGTCTCATGTGAAAGAGGTTCTTCCAAGCCACACTTGATCTAAGGAATCCCTACAAAGGTCTTAAGAGACTGGAAAACCATTTAAATGAGAAAAAGAAAACTCTGCCCTCAGCTTCTTGGGAAGAGAGTTCTATTTGTGAGAAAAAGTACATGTTTCAAACGCAAACCATGTCTGAGGGTGTTGTAAAGTGCACAAGAAGATGCAGAAACAAAGATTATACTGCAATGTCTGTACATTGCTGCCAGTTCACCATCCCAGATATGGACATTTGTATACACTCAATTTGGCAACAAGAGGCATCTTATAGATGTGCACAGCAGCATTAAGGATGCAGGGAAGACACCAACTAGCAATTCCAGATGTGCTTGCCATTACTGGCTATGATATCAACAGTGTTTTTATGCAGAATGGAAAACTGGAGGTTTTGAATATTCTCAAGCAACGCCAAATCGTCCTTGAAATGTTGTTAGCTCATGGAAGTTCAGCAAAAATTGATTTTCATATATTTAAGAAGCAGATCATTTCATAAACCTTCTCTATGGGAGTGCAGGTGCGAATAACATACAAATACATCATGACTTTAGAAATATCTGGAAATGTTTGTTGCCAAACCAAGGATGATAATATTAAACTACAGTAGAGTATAAATCAGCCTTTTCCACTCTACATGTATGTATTCACTGACAATGCTCTGACAATGCACATAAAGAGAACAAATTGCCAAGTTGTCATTTGGTATCAGTCATGCCAGGCATACCAGGCTATTCCCCAACCAAATTGTCATATGGCTGAGAAATTTTAGAAGGCACACAGAGATGAAATAGTGATATGATACCATGAGAGCTGATGGACATACTGATGGAGGAACCAGAGTAGAGTCTGGAGAAGGAGAATATTAGAAATTGTGAACATGACAGACATATTTTAATTGCATGAAAATGCAAAGGAATATGAAAGAAAGTCAAAACTTTCCTAGACATATTTGATGTAGAAACTAATTATATACACTTGAGCATAAGTTAAGCACAATGTAAATATAACGGCAAATCTAAAAATATTACAAACACAGACTAGTATAAGATGAACTTCTGTGAGATAGATGACTTGTACATGTAATGCAAAAGACATTATGGTAGGTACACAAAACTGATGCTTTAAATTTTTAACACTGGTGTTTAGTAAAGATGGACATATTCATAATATTGATGCACATACAGATGTATACTCAACAAAATTAATTAAGGGCTAGTAAACTTTGTTATATTATAATATAATTCTTTGTTACTGTCATACTATTTTAGCATGTTTTGGTCATATATATGGCTTCTATACATTGTTTCAGTAAACTTTTACTGGTTATACACACAAAAAACACTGGGTATTTCACATACTTATGAAAAATATTGAAATGAGCATTAGGCAAGTATTTGTTACACATTTGTTCAGAATGTTTTTTGTCATTGTGTTCCCTCAAAATTGTTATTTAAGTCATTAAGTTTAAGAACATGCCACAATGATGACAACTTTCAATGAAAGAAGTTGTATTTTCCCCCATATTTAAAGGAAAATGCTAAAATATCTATTGGACCTTAATTCATTTTGTTGAATATAGTATAGGCAGATATACTGAACCATATTTGAATAATGCTGCCTCAATATATTAAATACAGTGCAATTTTTAATAGTAAAAGGTTCAAGCAGCTCAAAATATGTGTAAATATAGAAAATAGTGCACTTCAGGCATTGCTTAACATTTGCCGATGAGTATATCATTATTCATATCACATATTGCATTGTTATTTGGTTTGTTACTATTAACATCTAGTATAGGATGAATATCATTCATTTTGGCCTTATATCCGTTAAAAATTTATATGGATGACACATTTATCACTATATTTAATTTTTTTAGTATAGTCTTTTTGGAACACAAAATGTGCAATGGTACCCCCATTCAAATGGCGATATTTTTTTAATCCACCAACATTTTTGCTGCAGACAAGCATATATTAAATTCATATATAATGAGGTATCTAAAACTATTTGTCTCCAAAAATCCCGGGGGGGGGGGGGGGGGAGGGTTTTCGGTATCTGGCCCATGGACTATCACCATGACAGTATTAATTTAATATTTATAATTTTCTGTTCTAGGGAAAGGGTCATCATTCCACTTACTGGCTGGTGGGTAAAGAAGGATTTACAAAAGAACTTCCGGTTCCACCGGAACCAGTGTAAGTATAATGATCACCAAAAATGTCTCCGTTATTAATATGTTTGTTTTGTTTGTTCGTTGTTGCTGTTGTTGTTGTTGTTGTTGTTGTTTTACATAAGGCTATATATATATATATATATATATATATATATATATATATATATATATATATATATATATATATAGGCTATTCTAAAACGGCTGGAATAATACTTGAATAACAAACATAAGCGAAGGGCAAAATGTCTGAGCTGAAATACTAAATTAAAGTTCAAATCTCTTCACATCAAATTTACAATATTGTGGTGGCAACATCCTCCCCTTTCGCTCCCCCAGTTAAGACCCTGCAGTTTGTTTCTATAGACAGAGCTACACTGATCGTAGAACGATAGAAAAATCAGACCCTTAGGAACCAGAAGGGGTGGAGTGTACAGACTCCATCTCAAGATGCATATTTACGTTGTTTGTCCTATTATATATATAAATAAAGATAACTATCTGTCATGCCTCCTCACTAGAGATCCGCGCTCCCAATTTCCACTGGCGTAGCCAGGATTTTATATTGGTGGGGATTTGGCGAACACATATTTGGGGGCCCAACCCATATGTGTGTATGCATGTATGTATGATTTTATAAAATTCTATACAGTTTTTAAAAAAGGGTTGATTGGGGGATGGCCCTGTTCCCTCCCCCCACCCAACCCCTCGCTATGCCACTGCCAAATTGAGATATTGTTCCAATGGGCCTGAAAATGGAGAGTTGTTAATTTATTTCAATTTAAAACGGCAGAATGTTGCCTCTCATACCAACCCATTGCTATATGGCTTGGGTAGGCAGGCTAAGAAACTCAATTATTGTGTGCAGATGAGCGTGCTTGAACCGTAGAATAAGAAAGAAATATAAAGCGTCAACATCAACTTCAGAGACCAAAAGTTCTGCATGTAAAGTCTTTAACGTGTGAGTGTTGCGCTACCCATATACAGATTACACCGCTAATCTGCGTCCAGGGAAATCTAAGCAAGTACCCGATGAATCGTGGTTAGGCACTATCTCTCTCTCTCTCTCTCTCTCTCTCTCTCTCTCTCTCTCTCTCTCTCTCTCTCTCTCTCTCTCTCTCTCTCTCTCTCTCAGGTGATTATAGAACCACAGCTGCGATACATGGATGTAATGATGTGCTGTTGTGAAACAGTTCACTTTAGGATATCAATTATCTTCTTTTACAACACATCATCAGGGCATATCCAACTTCTGTGTATCCATACAATATAGTGTGTGTATTAATTCAAGCAAGTTTTCGTCTATCCATGCGTTTATCCTTCCATCCATCCGTCCGTCCGCCGTCCGTCCATCGATCGATCCATCGTCCGTCCTTATGTCCGTCTTTGCATCCAGCCATCCATCCGTCCGTCCATACATTCATCCATCCATCCATCCATCCATCCATCTGTCCAACCACCTGACTGCCCGTTCGCCCACACATGCTCGTATCACATCCATTCATCCAACCGCTAGCCCCCCCCCCCCCCCCTGCAAACTTTCATCCATCATAATGCATCCACCCGTCCATTAGTCTGTCTGTCGATCCACCAATCCATCCAAGCCACCCACACACCTTTCCATCCATCCATCCATCGATCCATTCATCCATCCAAGTCACATCCATCGAAATTCCACCCACCCATGATCCATCCATCCATCAAACCATTCACCAATCCATTCAACCTTTCATCCACTCATCAGTCCAATCTTCCATCCATCCGTCCACTAGTCCGTAAATATGTCGATCCATCCTTGCATTCATTCCAGTTCCAAACTCCCATTTTTAAAATTATATTTTATTATATGATTGTCCTCACAATATTATATTCTTTGTCTTTCTCTAAATCAATGTGCTCTAGTGGCGTCGTTAAATAAAACAAACTTTACTTTTGTTTTTGTCTTTCTCTTCCCCGTGCTGCTAGTGGAGACAATCATGGGTAAGTTGTTCCATTCGTGTAATACCTACGAGGTAGTCAGTAGTACTATAATTATTCTTCGCGTTTATGATACTGAAATAAACTATTGGAGTGTGGAAATACATTCATCTGCATGCCAAATCAATGACGTGAATTTGCAACCAATCTGTGGAATACAATAACTGCAATATACTCTCTCTCTCTCTCTCTCTCTCTCTCTCTCTCTCTCTCTCTCTCTCTCTCTCTCTCTCTCTCTCTCTCCCTCTCTTTCTCTTACCTTATCTCCCTCTGTCTGTCTCTCTCTCTCTCTCGTGCACACACACACATATATATAACCTTATATATATCCACCTATATATATATATATATATATATATATCTATATACATATATATATATATATATATATATATATATATATATATATATATATATATATTATATATATATAATTATACATACATACATACATACATACAGATATACACACACGAACACGCACGCACGGACATGCACACATACACACACTTGTGTCCACGCTTCATCGCATGACCTTAAGTTAAAGTTATAACACATTTTGAATCTTGTCATTCTATCAATTCCCAGACTGGCCTACCTGATGCCTAACGTAACCAAACCGTCGGCGAATCCTCCAAGCAGTCCTGTTCCTGGGCGACTGCCCGACCAGGCAAACAGCTCGTCAAACCCTCTCGGCGCAACACCACAGCCTCAACAACAGCCAAACCCGGAACTAGAGTCTTCGAAGTCACCGCCACAGCGCCAGTCAAAACCAGAACCGACGGCAGCGAAATCTACTGCAGTGTCGCTACAGCAACCAGCTGCAAAATCCGAATCCTTGTCCTCCAGGACGCCAGATTCAAAACAAAGAGCGACAAAGTCTCCAGTTCCGGACGAGCAGCATCATTATCGCCGAAACGCAGGAGGCGGAACGTCCCGACACAGTCTGGCTAACAAAAGCTTGAAAAAGAAATCACCGGAAGGCTCCGAAGTCGGGTCGGAATCCAGCAAGCACGGCGACACTGTTCAGGAGCTGGAGATGAGCAGTAAGAACGGCACGTGCAGAAACAATGAGAAGGACTCACAGGAGACCGTCATAGACCACAAAGAAGACAAGAACCAGTCACAGGAGACCGTCATAGACCGCAAAGAAGACAAGAAAGAGGCGCACGGAACTGTGGTCATTTCGAAAGACGGAAGTTTGAGTTCCACAAACGAGCCATCGAATGGTGCTGCCGGAAGTGCGAAGTCACCAAGAACTAAACCGAGGAATAATCGCGACGGCCTTGAGACGGATTTCAATGTCAATGACGATGGGGTGCACAAAAGCGTAACCCAAAAGGACGGAGAGGATAAGACGAAGGTTCATGTGAAAAATGCTCGCAATAACGACACGAGGGTGAAGTCTTCGAACGGCGTTCATTGTGATAGTGTGAATTCTGGTGATAGACTCACCGACAACAAGCATGCGTGTGATGACAGCGAGAAGGAGAGGAAGGCAAAACACGAGGAAAACGAGAAAGAAAGAAAGATGAAATCTAGTGACAGCGAGAGTAACGAGAGGACCAATGTCAGTGTTGTGTCAGCGTCTGATGTCGTCATAACCGGTGATGACGTCATCTGTGACCAGGAGACCTTTCAGAAGGATGCGTTGACCCCAGTCGAGGAGACTTGACCCCTGTTTGTAGTCTCGATCACTCGCACACTCGTCTTGAAACAAGAGTCTGGGAATTCTCTCTTCTAAAACAGAAAAACCCTATGTAATCACACAAAAAAGGCCAGGTGTGAATCCGATCAGCTAAACAAATAGACTGGTTACGGAACCCATTAAGTAGAATTATCATTCAGTCCTTGTATCTTTTTGCTCTGGATCCCATTGCCTGTCTTTACTTTGATAAAAATGTTAATTTCAGAGCACGTACGAATAAAGCTTCAAGACAAACTGGAATACTTAAAATAAAATTTCAAAAAAATAAAATAAATAAATAAATAAATAAACCAGCATAGAAACGGTTCTTAGTTTAACTTGGTATATTTTGCAAAACTCTTGAATAAGGAGCCAATTTACAAAAATATTAAACACTTGTTTGCGGTTAGCATTTAAACCTCTCGTTATTTCACATGCATTTCGCACCAGTTTCACACAACAAAATAACATCATTATGAAAGACTAAATATAATCATATTTACTTTTAAAAATTATCAATATATATTTCGAACTTTATTGTTAACAATAAGGGTTATTGTTATTTACAGTTGGTGCGCTCAGATTAACAAGTAATTGGTCGAAGGTGTTGTACATGTATTCGACGAGAATCGCATTGTTAATTCAGTCTTGAGATCGATAAGTTGGCCAACTCCGTCGTGACAGTTGGTAGTCTGCGACTAGCATTATGACGTTTTGTGAAATTGGTTCCTTAATTGTAAACGTTTTATACGCACGGGTTCAGGTATTGTAGGCCTACAGGGAATTTCTCTTGACTCTTGTTCCGGGAAGCGTGCACCGATCGAGGCTACCTTTGGTGGGTCTATTTGTGATATTTTTTAACGGATTAGCAAACATATCTAAGAAATGCTATACACTTATATGTTCTACGTATTTGTAAGATATTGTCAACCTATTTATTTGTTTCTGTTTGATAGTTTATATGTTGTATATAATATGTACATCGCATCATAGCCTACCCAAAATCTTTCATTCAGAATGGACGTAGAATTGAAATCGTTTGAAATCTGCAACATCGTAACAATATTCTAATTCCAGGCACGGCGGAGCATGGATGCTTCATGCTAGCCTTCCAATAATTCTGAATCAAAAATATTATTAGCGGTACGTCTTAAGTCAAAGATGACTTTTATTTGCAGACTGCGGAAAATTTCATTTCAGGACATCTAGTTTTCAAAATCTTACGGGGGAGCTTACGCGCGACCCCTTAAAAACTTTGCTGTGCGCACTCGATCTCAGTCATCCCCATCCCCACCCCATGTCTACTTGCTTCCACCGTGCCTGAATTCAACACATTTGTAAAATCAAATCGCACGGGCAGGGTCTCGAAACCTGTGTTGTACCGGGAGAACATTTTAAAGTGAAACTACGTTTTATAACTTTAAAACAAAGGACAGGAGTAATTGGAATTCCTTAAGAATAGTGTGCTGTCTTGAGCTGTCATCCATTCATCAGCAATAAATATTGCTTCCATTTGTCTGTAAAGACGAAACTCATAAGGGGATATGGTGTGTATGTGGGCGCGCGTGTGTATATATGTATGTATGCTATCTTTCTGTCTCCGTCTCTGTCTGTCTGTCTGTCTGTCTGTCTCTCTCTCTCTCTCTCTCTCTCTCTCTCTCTCTCTCTCTCTCTCTCTCTCTCTGTGTGTGTGTGTGTGTGTGTGTGTGTGTGTGGAAAATTCCATCAACTACGGGGAGGGGGGATCAGGTGAGACCATATATATAGTAGAGTGATATTTGGCAGCCCCGTGATCATATTTCAGGGAGCAAAGTCTGAGGATGAATGTCAAGTATCTGAGACCTTTCGAAACAACAAAGCTCCCATTTACCTTGCGAAAGTTCCAACTGACTCGACCAGAGGGCTATATCCATAATGGTCGTCGGCAGCCATACTCAACATAGGAAATGAGAATTTAATATGTGAGTTAGAATCGTGAATAATGTCTCTATTTTCATTACACAGAGGCAGTCTAATGTTCGGGTGTGATTATTTGTGTCTTGATATTGAAATTCAAGATGGGTGTTGCCCACCATATTGATAACTAAACAAAAAACAAACCCGCCAGAGCTATTAAAAATGTTTAGGTGTCTTGTTTGCACTAACAAGATGATGCACAGTCTCTTGGCCGGATTATTTCTACAATTTGAGGTCATCTTTATCTTCAAATCCAAGATGGTCATAATTTACTTTATTGAATATTGGAATATGCTGGAGTCCTTGAACTTTTTTTTAGATATAATTAACAATGAGGTGTCTTATTTCTACCAAACAGGAGATTCACAATCGGTGAGTGGGGTTAGTTTTGCAATTTGATGTCATTTTGACCTTCAGATCTAATATGGACGGTGTGACAGATTTTGAAAGCACAATATATTTGGAAATATTTTTTTTGTGAACTGGAACTGTAATGAACCTAAATTCGTTACGTCATAGCTGAGACAAAGTCTAGACTAAATCCATCTTCCAAATTGAATATATCAGATACTGATGTGGAACTGTCAACATCTGTCACGGTCTATGTAGTGGATATGTTGCAGAGTGATGGGAAAGTGTAGCGAACGGCTCGGCATTTAAACATTTTCCACTGACTAAGCTCCAACCAGTGCCAACAGAAGAAGGATGAGTAACAAGGGTATAACAGAGCTAGATGAAGGTTAGCTAACTGACGCTTGGGGCTACAGGTAGCATTAAACCAAATAACGTCCGACTGGGTCAAAGTACGAGATGCACTTTTGATAGAGAAATTAACACTACACATCCTGTGATTGGTTATAAATGTGAGTTTGTGTTTATAAATGTGAGTGTGTTGGTTGTATAAAAATATATAGTTTCATCTGGGCTAAAAATGTGTGCTGTGTCAAATAGCCTTATGCTTGGAACATGCATGGGGTACATGTTAAAAAAAGTACTCAAATTTTGTGCGAAACTAGGGGTGTTGTAAAAACATCTGGTTATACCGAAAAGAGCCATGAAAGGTACCATTTTCTGCAGTTAATACTTTGAGGTAGGGGTTGTAGTACTGATATTTATGGATATTTGCTTGATATATTGCATATAGTGTTAACATGGTCGCCTAGGGGATTTTGATTTTATGAGGTATAGTCATACCTACTGGTGTTTTATATATATATATATATATATATAATGTCCACCCTTAAATTTTGGTCCCTGAGAAATGATCGTAGGGCAGGAAAATTAACATGTGTCTAACTCTCTAGCGTTTGTTGCTTAAACAGCTCTAAGCACGCAAGTGTCATAGGCGTAATGACAACACTGTCATTTTGTTTTTAGCCATTGTATATGAACAAATATTACATATTTAATTGCCGAACAAGGGCGGATCCAGGGAAGGAATTCAAGAGATCCTTCTTAACCATTTTCATTTTATGACTTTCACCCTGTGATGCCCTTTTCATGAGTTAGTCCGTGTACCCTTTTGTCATTGGTCACCTTCTACACCTCCCTCCCCCAACACCACCACCCCTAAAATATGCCCTGGGTGCGTGTCAAACATCTACACCCGTCTATGAAACATCGGCACACATACACATGTGGACGGGGCGTAGCTATGATAAGCTATTTCTCGTTCCAGCCAGTGCACCACAACTGGTATGTCAAAGGTCGTGGTATGTACTACCCAGTCTGTGGGATGGTGCATATAAAAGATCCCTTGCTGCTAATCGGAAAGAGTAGCCCATGAAGTAGCGACAGCCGGTTTCCTCTCTCAATATCTGTGTGGTCCGTAACAATATGTCTGACACCATATAACCGTAAATAAAATGTGTTGAGTGCGTCGTTAAATAAAACACTTCTTTCTTTTGTCTTTCGCTTGATGCGCGGTCGGTTTGGGATCGATCCCCGTCAATGGGCCCATTGGGCTATTTTTCGATCAAACTAGTGCACCACGACTGGTATATCAAAGGCCGTGTTATGTGCTATTCTATCTGTGGGATGGTGCATATAAAATATCGCATGCTATTAATGGAGAAAAGTAGCCGGTTTCCTCTCTAAGACTATATGTCAAAATTACCACGTTTGACCTCCAATAGCCGATGATTAATAAATCAATGTACTCTGGTGGTGTCGTTAAACAAAAAAAAACAAATACAAAAAACTTTACTCATACGTCTATGAATAATTAGCACACACGCATACATATTCTTGCCAATTTTTTTAAAAAGAAGACAAAAGAAAAACAACCAGACTTTTTTTTAACGACACCCTTGCATGTCAAACAAAGGTAAAGAAAGAACGGAAGACAGTGCGATTGAAAAAAAGGTTTTACGTGGGAACTTTCTACAGTGTTCAAACATGACCAAGTACCTTTAATTGTGGTTGAAAAAGCAAATTAATATTTAAGCCTATTTTGCACTGAACTGATTTCCACTCTACTCAATTTTAAGGTTGAGGAAGAAGGAAAAGATGTTTTATTTTATGACGCACTCAACACATTTTGTTTTTCAATTTCGGTTATATGACGTCGGACATATGGTAATGCTAGGTTCAGACTGTCAGCTGTCAGCAGAAACTTGGCCAACTCGACGGTTGCATTGTAATTTCCCCCAACTTCCCGACTTAGACCGCTGCGATCAGATTAACAACTAATGGGTTATACGACGAGAATCGAGTTGTAAGAGCGCTCAGACTAGCAACTGGACAGTCGTAGAAGTCGTGAGAGAAGAAAGTTGGCCAACTTCCTGCTGGCAGTTGGTAGTCTGAGATTGCATTAAGGACCACACACAAACAATGAGAGACGTAACTCTTTTCGATTAGCAACAAGGGGTCTTGTATATGCAACATCCTACGAACAGGATAGTACATACCATTACCTTTGTTACACCAGTTATGGAGTACAGGCTGTTTTGGAGTTAGGTCGTAATAAAATAAATGTTAGATTCTTATCCAAATCGGTTTAGACAAAACATGGCGTGGGGTGTCATTTTGTTTGTTTTCAGGACATTGGAAATACCGCACATCTAGCAACTTATATGAATTTAAGGAAAAACATATTTAAAAAAAAAACGAGTGTGGGGTTTTATCCTTGGGGTGGGAGGGAATAAAAATCTAGGATATATTTTATTATGGTCTTGGTGTTGAGATTGTTATGCACAATATTAAAGAGACATTCCTGAGTTTGATGCAATTTTAAAAGATGTTATTGACTAAAAAATACTTTTTAACGATTGTAATTATATATCACATATACTTGTCTGCATAAAATATCAGTTGCTGTATATTAAACGTGTTTCTGGTCGTTCTAATATTTGTACTAGGTTAAATTTCATTTTAGTTCCTAAAATACTGTTTATTTCGTACGTACGAAATTATTTAAAGACAAAATCAAGTTTGGGCTTCTTACAAATATTAAGACGAACAGAAACACATAGAATATACAGACACTGCTATTCTAAACAAGGAAATATACATAATATGTAAGTTTAATCATAGAAATATTTTATTTTTCGAAAACATCTTACTATGCAGCAAACTCAGGAATGTCCCTTTAATGGGAATGTGACATTCTGGGGGAAGTGTTAGTTTCAAATACCTCACCGATTCTAGGTCTGCATTTATTTTCGTTCTGACGAGGTATACTGGTTTTTAATGTACTGTTTGATTATATTATACTATTTGTATTCATATACCTGTTTTGATGCATTGTTTTCATAGACTGTTGTTGGATGTGTCAAACAGACAGTTATAACATGTGCCTGTTAATATGTTTCCATTAGAATATAATTGTTTAACCATAACAAAACGACAAAACTGTTATTTTATTCAAAACCGTGTCCACCGTACGATAGTTTTCGTTCTGAGTTGATTTTCGTTCTTATATCCATCTAACTCCTAGACATACACCAAAGCTACATAAGCTAGGTAGCTAGCTCGCTCGCTCTCTCTCTCTCTCTCTCTCTCTCTCTCTCTCTCTCTCTCTCTCTCTCTCTCTCTCTCTCTCTCTCTCTCTCTCTCTCTCTCTCTCTCTCTCTCAGTCTAGGAACAGAATTAATGGCTAGATGGCAGTGGTTAGTGATAGAGATTTCGATCTTGTGCAGTGAGAGAGAAGTCAGTTAACTGATCTTAATTTCTTAGCCGGCCTCGGTGATGTCGTGGTTACGCCATCGAACTTAAGGTTGGTAGCTACAGGGTTCGCACCCTGCTCCCCATCCAGAGCGAGTTTTAACGACTTAATGGGTAGGTGTAAGACCAATACACCCTCTTCTGTCTCACTAACCACTAACAACTAACCCTTTGTCCTGGACACACAGCCCAGATAGCTGAGGTGGGTGTGTCCAGAACAGCGTGCTTGAACCTTAATTGGATATAAGCATGAAAATAATTTGAAATGAAATTTTCAAAACATTACGCTGAGCACTCTGGGTGGCAGCCGGTACCGAGATGCGAACTCAATACATACCATCCTAAAGGACGATGGATTAGCTACCATGCCGCTGAGGCCGGTGATAGTTCTATGGATGTTGTTCAATATGAAGTACCAGGGACATCCACATGTGATGATTGCAGGTGTTCATAAAGTTCCGGTTATTATTGGGGGATTGTACATGTTGCAAGTAGGACAGCACTTCGTAAACCGCTCGTTTGGTGCGCGGTCCGTGTGGGATCGATCCCCGTCGGTGGTGGGGCCATTGGGCTATTTCTCGTCCCAACCAGTGCACCACAACTGGTATACCAAAGGCCATGGTATGTGCTATCCTGTCTGTTAGATGGACCATGTAAACGACCCCTTGCAACTTATGGAGAGAAAAAAAAACATGCAACGGGTTTCCTCTCTAAGACAATATGTCAAAATTACTAAATGTTTGACATTTGTTTAACGACACCACTAGAGCACATTGATTTAATAATAAAACAATAATTTTGTCGTTTTGTATCACCAGTGATTCAAATACTACGATTATATAATGTATATCGGGTTCCAAAATAATATGTATCATATGTAGGAGTATATATCGGGTCGTTCGTAAAAAAAAACGTCTCATGGAATTTGAATGGCGAAGAAAGAATGCAACTAAGTACATTGAACTGTGGCATGGAATCATTTAATGTGTTTTCTACTGATGATATAATTGCCACTCTATCATCCTTTACTTTTAAAATGATGCGTAATGCAAAAGATAATGTCAAAACAAATGCTATTATTAAGTAAATATAAAATATGATGGTAACTGGGAGAGTTTTTCCCTTACCATTTGAAGATTTTCTACCGTGAACTAAACCAAACTGCCACCTGTCGACTTTACTAAATAGCTCATAATTTCTGCAGTTGGGGAACTAACACACTCTCTCTCTCTCTCTCTCTCTCTCTCTCT
Organism: Gigantopelta aegis; assembly: GCF_016097555.1. NCBI lineage: Eukaryota > Metazoa > Mollusca > Gastropoda > Neomphalida > Peltospiridae > Gigantopelta > Gigantopelta aegis. The sequence goes on from NC_054699.1 coordinate 39,866,446, forward strand.
CTCTCTCTCTCTCTCTCTATATATATATATATATATATATATATATATATATATATATATATATATATATATATATATATATATATATATATTCACACGGAATTAATGTAAGAGAAAAATCAAATTCCACTGACGGGATTTATACCACAGACCTTCAGTATGCGAATCCAGCGCTCTACCAACTGGGCTAATTGGGAAATTTCCGCTATCTACTACTATCGCAAAACGCGATATAAACTATTTTCTTTCCATTTTTTAGATAAAGCCATTATTGTATGTCAGTATGGGCTAATCGTAGGCCCGCTGATTTGCTGCAAACGTGATGGATCCTTATGAAATTGTATTGGGTAAATCCTGGGGTTTTTTTGTTTGTTTTTTTATCAAAACGTGATTTACGCTAATTAAAAAAAATCACTTTTACTAAAAATGAAAAATGGATATATCGCGTTTTGCGCCTAAACTCTTCATATATATACAATATTATTATTTTTTTTTTTTATTATTATTATGTTTTTTGGGGTTTTTTTTAGCAAAATGTCAGTGTCCTGTGTTGCAAAACCTTACCATTTTTGAACATCCAAAAATGGACGGTTTGTTTATGAATCACCTGATATAATATTAACTGTATGACTCCTCTGTGATATTGTCAGCATATTATAGATAATCTGTTGTTATAAATAAGAAATGCAGTACAAATTTCTTACACAGTTTTTATATAATATTTTGCACAATAAACTTCCATAATGTTGAATCAGTGACGTTCTTGTTATAACTGTTTTAACACAGTGTTGGTTTACCTTGTGTTGTTTTACCTAAATAACAGAAGTCATACGTTGGCTTGCTGGTTCTTAATTTCCTTTCCAGTATAAAACATTGTTAACAACGTGGCAATACAGATACTATAGGTCTCAGCTCTTGGGTGAATGACACACAGGTCTCCCGACAGAGTTGACATTGTGACTGAGAACCCTGAGGATACGAACAGAAGAGATATCCTCCTAGGTCTGTCTTTCGAGAAGATGGAATATTTATGAGATAAATGTATTTGTTGACACGTAATCGCCATGGGTTATAGTCCCTAGCTGTTAGGGCTGGGGGCAACAATTAAAATCCATACTGTCCGTGATTGCTGTAATTTAGTTTCACACTAATTGGTCTGATTGCTAGCCCATAATTAACTAAAGTCTGAACTGAACTTTATTTACACTCTGGCCGTAATTTAACGGCGTATGAGGTACATTGTAAAAATATAATTAAATACATTAATGACAAAATGGCACGTTCGTCATAATAATGTATATCAGATATTCAAATGTATATATTATATTGTTTTTAAAAGACAAGAAACCCCACAAAAACAAGTGTATATTTATGGGTTCATACTTGCATTTGAAGGCATACATTGCATATACAAATAAAACGATATTGTAAAAACATAGATTTCAGCCATGGGACTTAAGAATATGCATAATTTGTTTACAGAAAACTGCTAGCTTTCTGAGAACACCAGGGGATTTTTTACTCTCAAATAGCATTCTAAATTTGTAAACATTTGGTCTAGACTGGCAACACTTTGACAGAAGTCTTTTTCGTTCATCTTTAGAAAAGGACAACACATTATATAATGAAATTCATCACCAATTTTGTTATTTTTACACAGAAAGCATGTTCTATTTGTTAATTTTTTTCCCATCTGTCTTTTTCAATGGGATGATAATGATTCGAAAGTCGAAAATGTGATAATGGTAACCAGTATTTTTTCTTTAAATTGGTTAAATATGTCTCGAACACAATAACTGATTTAAACAGTCTCTAACAAGATGCTTTAGATAAGTTAACAATTGCATTGTTCCATGTTTGTAAGAACTGATCCTGTAATCTTAAAACAATTCTAGTAGCTGGTTACACTGTGCAGTGCATACATTACTATATCCAACGTCATCCAAAACAGATTTGATAAACTTTAACCATTTATGATCATATATTCCATTTTTATAATCATTCAGCAATAATTCATATATTAAGAATGATAACTTTGTGTGTTTTCATGTTATTAGTTTAAACCCCAAAAAAGTTATCATTCTTAATTTGACATCAAGGGAGACTGCGTAACGCCCCTGTTCTCAATATAACATATTAAGAGGCGTTGACTTCTGAACTGACAACAGAAACTTCATGAATCTATTTTGTAACGTTTCTAAATAAGACAAGTTTTCAAAACTCCAAATCTCGCAACAATATAATAAAGTTGGTTGTACCATACAATCAAACAATTTCAAAAGGACTTGTATAGAAAGGTCATACCGCCTTAAGATAAAATGCTTTAAGATAAAATACATAGCTTTTTCGGCTTGTGAAAACAAAGTTTTTCTAGTATTAGTAAACTTGTTAGACTTATAAAAAGTTATCCCAAGGTACCTGTAGAACTCTACATCCTCTAAAATTATGTTTCCTAAATCAAATATTTTCCAATAGCCCTTCTTATTACCTCCACAAACTAATAAATGTTGCATATGATCATAATTGTCTGCGAGGAGAACCATGTCATCAGCATATAATAAACCCATGTGCTTTGAAAGTGTCTTCAATATCATTAAGAAATAATGAAAACAGAAGAGGTGATAGGTTTTCACCTTGTCTCACGCCTATACAACATGGCAAATAATCTGTGTAAATACCTTGAACAGTCACACATGATTTAATATGATGATACATACTGTGAATAGCATTAAAACATTTACCTGTTTTACCATTTTTCACTACTTTATCCCGTAGTCCAACTCTCCACACACAATCAAAAGCTTTTTTTTAAATAGATAAAAGTACAGTATATATATATTTTTTTTTTTCTAGTTTGTAGTAGTTCAATAAGGCCATACAATATAAGCATGTGGTCATCTGTGGCATAGTCTTTTCTAAACCCGGCTTGAGCTTCAGATAATAGCTCATTTGTTTCTAGAAATAACGTAATACGTTTATTTATAACAGCAGTAAATAACTTTCCAAGGCAACTAAGTAGGGTTATAGGTCTGTAATTTTCTGGGTTATCTCTCACCATTTTTATAGATAGGTCTACTAATACCAACTAACCTGGACTCTTATCAAAAACGATATTAAAAAGATTAACATATGTATAGATATAGATATAGATATAGATATAGATATATATATATATATATATATATATATAGATATATATATAGATATATATATAAATGAATATATTAAAGAAACAATAATATATATATATATTATTGTTTCTTTAATATATTCATTTATTATTTACTAAGTTATTGCATAAATGGAAGGTGACAATAACAATTAATTAAATCGTACATGCACAGTTAAATATATAATTTGCATTTTAATCTAGTTGTAAATGTTGCAGTATGAGTTTCATAGAAAAAATATAGTTTGTTTTGTTTAACGACACCACTAGAGCACATTGATTTATCAATCATCAGCTATTGGATGTCAAACATTTGGTAATTTTGACACATTGTCTTAGAGAGGAAAACCTGCTACGTGTTCCTATTAGTAGCAAGGGATCTTTTATATCATATATTATGCGCCATCCCACAGACAGGATAGCACATACCACAGCCTTTGATATACCAGTCGTGGTGCATTGTCTAGAATGAGAAATAGCCCAATGAGCCCACCTACAGGGATCGATCCCAGACCGACCGCGCATCAAGCGAGCGCTTTATCACTGGGCGAGCGCTTTAACATAGACAGGATAGTATATACGCAGCCATTTTGATTTATATACTAGTCGTAGAGCAGTGCTTGTAACTGAACATAACGTAATTTACGTTCACTGAGCACGTTTGATCATACGACCAGACATTGTACAACAGTCGTACAAATCGAGCGGACCACGATTGGTATATCAAAGGCCGTGGTATGTGCTGTCCTTCCTGTGGAATGGTGCTATAAAATATCACTTGCTACTTATGGAATGTAGCGTTTTTTCCTCTCTAAGACTATATGTCAAAATTACCAAATGTCTGACATCCAATAACCGATGATTAATAAATCAATGTGCTCTAGTGGTGTCGTTAAACAAAAGAAATATTTTTACAAATCAAGCGGAGCAATATTAACCTCAGCTTGATTATTAAAGTCAGATTTAATAATAAATCAATGTGCTCTAGAGGTGTCGTTAAACAAAAGAAATATTTTTACAAACCGAGCGCAGCAATATTAGCCTCAGCTTGATTATTAAAGTCAGATTCAATGTTAAGAAATGTATTTTCCTCTCAATTGTACTAACACATGCTATTTTCTTTGACTGCACCAAAATGGCAATAACTTGTGGCCAGCAGGGGAGAATCGAACGTGATTTCTAGTTCTATATGAGACACGCCTGAAGGTGTAATTATATGGGTTTTTTCTACCACAAAAAGGCAATCTCCACTCGGTATTAATCCTTACCTCTACGTAAGAGCGTCTCGAAGACTTACTCCTTTATTGATGTAAAGAGTAAAACAAAGAATATGAAGAAAAATAAAACTGAATGAGAGAAAACAGAACACAATAAAGGAAGGATAAAAGAATAAAGAAAACTTTAAAGAAAAAAGAAAGAAGAAAAATATTTTCAAAAAGAAAAGAGGACAAAAAAAGTAGCCCGGTGGTAAAAGCTCTCGCTTGATGCGTGGTCGGTCTGGGATCGATCCCCGTCGGTGGGCCCGTTGGGCTATTTCTTGTTCCAGCTAGTGCACCACGGCTGGTATACAAAAGTCTGTGGTGTGTGCTATCGTGTCTGTGGGATAGTGCATATAGAAATCCCTTGCTACTAATGGTTTAACTTTGGAAGACCCATACATACATCCTGACAGGGCCGTAGTTAGGATTCTTGTTTTATGTGTGTAGGGGGTGGGGGGGGAGGCAGACGAATTTTGTGAACGAACCATCATGGAAGATGCAAAACACTAGGTAGGTCCGGGCAATGCACCCCCCCCCCCCCCCCCCGGAAATTTTGAAATACTGCATTTGAATTTCAGGGAGGTTACATTCTTAAAAACCCTAACCCTGCCCCCCCCCCCCCCCCCCACCCCCACCCCCCACTCCACCCGCTAGCTACGGCCCTGTCTGATTCTCTTTGTACTGCACCCCACTTATTTTAGGCTGTGTACACCCTGGGTTCGCTTTATTTGCAGTCCGACTGGAACACTCTTCATCCAGTAATTAGTTTCCGGCTCATGTTTACATTGCTACCTGTTGCGTATGACTGCTTCAATGACCCCCACTGGGATCGGCGGCGCGATCGTGGTCGATCCAATCAATCTCCATCAATATCTCCTGAACTAATAGCGATACCGGTCAGAGAAATCGGTCACAGTGTTAAGCTTTAGCTAATCAACAAACGTCATTTCGAGCCTGTCTATCACATCCCGGAATACGTAACCATTCCATAGACATTTCAGCAGTGTATTGACTTTCTTTTTTAAACCAGGGACAGAGACGGCCACAGACCACAATTAATTACGCTATATGTTTCTATATAACCTTAGTGGCTGTAACATTTTTATTAATATCAGCAGGCCCATGGATTTTTGTATGTACCTTTGCCTGCCTGGGGGAAACATGCCATGAAAAAGGACAACCCCTGTTGTTCAGCTCTTTCCCCCAAGATATTGGTTTAAACAAACACACCCATTAAACCTGACCGGAGTACACCCACTTTACACAAAAAAACCCACTACTTTTGCATGTGCTAGAATTGCCACAAACAAGTCTTCAATGTCAACAAGTTACACATGTTTACAAACTACATGCTCTCCCCTGTCAACTTCAGTCAAGTAGTTGCCACTTCATAGGTGTCTGCCATGAAATAATCACAGTCAAACAGCAGACTACTTGCGCGGACAAATTGCCGGACAACCAAATGGGAAGATAACTGTAATCTGAGGCCAGACCAGCACGATGTTTAATCAATAATTTGGCCGGGCGGTTAGGTAGCTAACGTCATTATTAGAGGTGTAATGATACGGTGGTACAGTATCGTATCGTGATTGGGATACGTATCCTCTCGTATCTACTGTTTTCCCTAGCTTGTTTTAGCACGGTGCAGCACCATGCCTCAATAGTCTAGCACCATTTTGCCTCAATCAGCGCCATGCTGCCCTGAGATTAAACAAGCCTTTTTAAGTAATTAATTCTAAAATTGCCTTTATAAAACACCCAAAAAGGTATTATTAATTAATAAAATATGTGTTTTATATCTTTTGCAGTTCATTTATTAAAGCAAGCACATAAATTACATTAATGTTTATTTCAATTAAGTTTTGTGTATTTTTAATGAAAAACAAGTGCCCCGAAAATAGTGAAAATGTCCCAAAAGTGTTCGGTCTACCATGCCTTGCCAAATTTCTAGGGAAATCACTATAATTTGCGAGATATCGTTTCTTACAATCTTGATTGGTCAAATTTTAATCACAAGACAATGTTTAGTTACGTCACTGTGTTTGTTTCAGCGCTGAACCTACCATTAGTGACGTCACGCCACTGCCGTTCTGCTAGTTAAAGAGTCTACCGCTGACATTCAACCCACGTTACTGACATTGTTTACGACTGTCGCAAATGAAAATGATAATGGGTGATAAAAAGAATGCCCCCCTCGTGTCTTGTGATATCATAATTTATCAGCACTCGTTGATAAATTATGATATCACAAGATACTCGGGGAGTATCCTCTGTGTATCGCTAAACAAGTATTGGAAAAAAGGTGTGTTTTGTTTAACGACACCACTGGAGCACATTGATTAATTAATCATCGGCTACTGGATGTCAAACATTTGGTCATTCTGACTCGTAGTCATCAGAGGAAACCCGCTATATTTCCGTAATGCAGCAAGGGATATTTTATATGCATCATCCCACAGACTGATAAGAAGATACCACGGCCGTTGTCCAGTTGTGATGCACAGGTTGGAAAGATAACAAACCCAATCCGCTGAAAGGATCCACCGACGTGGTTCGATCCTGCGACGCAAGCACCTCAAGCGAGCACTCAACCGACTGAGCTAAATTCCGCCCCACAAGTATTGGTGTACGTATCGTATCGCGACCTGCCCGTATGGTTAGACCCCTAATTGTTATTATTATTATTATTATTATTATGTTGTTGTTGTTGGGTTTTTTTTTTGGGGGGGGGGCACAAAATAACATAAAACGCGTAATTCTAGGTTCAGACTGTCAACTATCACGACGAAGTTGGCTAACTCGACGATTATGTTGCAATTTCCCGCAACTCCAGACTTAGACGAGTATCGAGCTGTAAGAGCGCTTAGACAACCAACTGGACAGTCGTAGAAGTCGTGAGAGCAGAAAGTTGGCCAACTTTGTACTGGCAGCTGGTAGTCTGGTCCTAGCACTAGTTTCAATATTTTTTGACGATACGTGTAACAGTAATAAATAATGAGCAACAGAAAATTGCTTAGGTTAGTGTACGTCTGAATTCAAATCATTTAGAGAAAATTTTAAATAGTTAGAGTCCTCACATTTAAATAACTTCTATTAGATAGCATAGTTAGCATATTTAAATTAAGTCTATTTTGTATTTACGATAACATTATTTGGTTTAAAGCACACACACACACACACACACACACACACACACACACACACACACACACACACACACACACACACACACACACTACACATATAGCCTATAGTAAACAAGTCATATACTTAGACAAACACACAGAGACACATGCATGCACACACACGTACACACAGGCACACACACACACACACACACACACACCACAACACACCACCACACAACACTACAACACACACACACACCACAACACACATAACATATCACGACACACACACACTACAACAGAGAGAGAGAGAGAGAGAGAGAGAGAGAGAGAGAGAGACGTGTATATTTTCCACACATTGGAGATAAACATAGACACAGACAAAGGGACAGAGATACAAATGTATAGCTAGATAGGCAGACTGTGTGTAGCTTGGGGGACTTAAAAAGACGTACACACACACACACACACACATACATAACGACACACGCACGACACACACGTACACACAAACACACACGTACACACAAACACACACATACAAACACACACACACATACTATCTCTTACACACACACACACACGTACACACAAAACACATGTACAAACACATTCCACACATATTCTCACACACATATCACAATATACATACAACACACGCCTATACAAACACACGCCTATACAAACAACACAACACACACACATATACACACATACAAACACGCACACATATCACACACATACACACCACACACATACAGCGCGCACACACACACACACGTGCAAACACATACACACACAAACACACACACATACACACATGTACACACACAGACACACATGCACATACACACATATACACGTGCACACACAACACACGTGCACACATACGCGTACACTGTCTCTATCTCATTTAACGCGCACACTCTTGTTATGTATGCGGTGACTTACTTCGTTGACCCAAATAACGACCATCTCCTGTGTTTAATACCTATCAGACTCCGTCAGTGCACAATGCACCTATCACGTTTATTATATCTCGTGTTACTTTATGGGGACTCCTGCCGGCTATGGTAATGAAATAAGCTATTTCTGAAAGAAAATATAAAAACGGTCTAATGTGCATGTGCGTTGTGTTCGTCTGTTGCAATAACGTGATCGCGAGACATGTCTAAATCCCTGGATGATATATTAATTGGTAATTAATCAGGTTTGTGGGTGTCTTATTAATTACTTTCCGACTCGAGGATGTAGAAATTAATTACTTCCCAACGTGAGTAGGACTGAATATGACAGGCTCGAAATAAAAATGAAATATGGCCTGCTGTTGTCATGTTTTTAATATTAAGGTCAAAAGAAATATAGGCTTATCATGCTAAGAAGAAATAAAGAAAGAAATGTTTTATTTAACGACGCACTCAACACATTTTATTTACGGTTATATGGCGTCAGACATATGGTTAAGGACCACACAGAATTTGAAAGGAAACCCGCTGTCGCCACTACATGGACTACTCTTTCCGATTAGCAGCAAGGGATCTTTTATTTGCGCTTCCCACAGGCAGGATAGCACAAACCATGGCCTTTGTTGAACCAGTTATGGATCACTGGTCGATGCAAGCGGTTTACACCTACCCATTGAGCCTTGCGGAGCACTCATCAGGGTTTGGAGTCGGTATCTGGATTAAAAATCCCATGCCTCGACTAGGATCCGAACCCAGTACCTACCAGCCTGTAGACCGATGGCCTAACCACGACGCCGGTCATGCTAAGAAGAAAGAAACAAAATGATTTGATGGAAATACAGACTACGCGGGGGAAGGGGAGCTTATGGATATATAGCGTGTGAAACACTTAGGACCTCTGAGCTGGTTAAAGTTTGTTTTGTTTAACGACACCACTAGAGCACATTGATTTATTAATTATCGGCTGTTGGGTGTGAAGCATTTGGTAATTTTTATTATATGGTCTTAGAAAGGAAACCCGCTATATGTTTATATGCACCATCCCACAGACAGAATAGTACGTACAACGACCTTCGATATGCCAGTCGTGGTGCAATGGTTGGAACGAGAAATAGTCCAATGGCTCCACCGACGGCTACAAATAAGATCAACAGCAAAGTAACGAGGTTAGAAACACAGATAACAAGAACTAGAAGAAAACTTTGTTTTTGTTTAACGATACCAGTAGAGCACATGGATTCTGTAATCATCGGCTATTGAATGTAAAAGATTTGGCAATTTGACATAGTTAGAGAGGAAACCCGCTACATTTTTTTTTCTCTTTCCATTAACGGCAAGGCATATTTTATATGCGCCACAACACAGATAGGATAGCATATACCACGACCTTTGATATACCAGTCGTCGTGCACTGGGTGGGACGATAAATAGCCAAATGGGCCCACCGAAGGGGGATCAATCCCAGATCGACCGCGCATGCATCAAGCAAGCGCTTTCCCACTGAGCTAGGCACCTCTCCCCCACCCCAACAGAAGGAACTTCTTCAGCACCATTAATTACCAATAAATTGAATAATGGATGAATATAACTGAATTGTTTTTGTTTTTTTACCAAAACCAGATTTTTTTTATTCCGAAAGCAGCGTTATCTTTTGAAAAATACTCCATTCTTACCCAGATACAAAGGAAAAGAAAGAAAAATACGAAAGAAATAACATATTTTTGGTCGTAGTTCGAAAGAGTCCCCGAGTTGGCTCTTAGAAATGTCTTCACCGGTGATAGAGACTAGACCTCCATCGTTCCCAAACGAGCGAAGTCACTCACGCAGACAGCTCCTCTCTTCACAACCAGCAAAAGTGCTTTCAATTCTATCACATCCAGTTCATAATCTGTCAAGTTTCAACACTTCCCGCTCAAACGCCGCATTTCTTTGACATTTCAATCAATTAATCGATAACTTTAGAAAGTCTGTATGATGCGGAGAAAGACTCTTCGACATTACGGAATGGTAGGCGAATAATGGCGCAATTTTCCCGGCATGCTTATTACCGTGTCTCGTTGACGACTTTTCAAGTCTCGTGCTAACGAGATTTGAACTAATATTTAGACACTCACGCTCTTTTTCTTTTTTTTCTCTCTCTCTCCTAATAATAGACACTCTCAAGAGATCACATCTTGAAAGGTTTTTTCTTCTTCTTCTTCAGCTTTTACCTAGCTTTAGCACTAGATTTACCGGCCTCGGTGGCGTCGTGGTTAGACCATCGGTCTACAGGCTGGTAGGTACTGGGTTCGGATCCTAGTCAAGGCATGGGATTTTTAATCCAGATACCGACTCCAAACCATGAGTGAATGCTTCGCAAGGCTCAATGGGTAGGTGTAAACCACTTACACGGATCAGTGATCCATAACTGGTTCAACAAAGGTCATGGTTTGTGCTACCTTGCTTGTGGGAAGCGCAAACAAAAGATCCCTTGCTGCCTGTCGTAAAAGAGTAGCCCATGTGACGACAGCGGGTTTCTTCTAAAAAACAGTGTCAGAATGACTATATTTTTGACGTCCAATAGCCGATGATAAGATAAAAATCAATGTGCTCTAGTAGCGTCGTTAAATAAACAAACTTTCTTTCACTAGATTTATTTAGATGCCGAATCCGTCCATCAACTTGTAGAGTTAGTAAGAATGAATGAATGTAACAAAAACAGTAATTTCAGGTTCTAATAGACCAAATCAATTCCTCTTGCCGATAATGGCCTCAGATTACAGTTATCTTCCCATTTGGTTGTCCAAAATCCGGAAATTTGACCGCGCAAGTAGTCTGCTGTTTGACTGATTATTTCATGGCAGACAGCTATGAAGTGGCAACTGTTTGACTGAAGTGACAGGGGATAGCATGTAGTTTGTAAACATGTGTAACTTGCTGACATTGAAGACTTGTTTGTGGTAATTCCGGCCCATGCAAAAGTAGTGCTTTTTGTGTAAAATGGGTGTACTCCGGCCTGGTTTAGAGGGTGTGTCTGTTTAAACCAATATGCTGGAAGAAAGAGCTGGACAACAGGGGTTGTCCTTTTCAGGGTATGTGTCCCCCATGCAGGCAAAGGTACATACAAAACTTCACGGGCCTGCTGATATTAATAAAAATGTTATAGCCACTAAGGTTATATAGAAACATATAGCGAAATTAATTGTGGTCTGAGGCCAACATTTACTAATAAAACTGATATAAACAACGTATCAACACGCCCAGGAAGTACAGCAATAAAAAGAGTGGCACCTCACATCTAATCTACCTGCAAGAAAATGGGGGGTCACGTATCATTTAAGAGATTTAATTAATGTTTTTTAGCACTAGATTTATTTAGATGCCGAATCTGTCCATCAACGTGTTGCTTTAGTAAGAATATATAAATGTAACACAACCAGTAGTTTGCATTACGTTGGTTAATTATAAACATCAAGTATTGTATCTACAGTATGAAAATACAGAGAAAAAAAAGATGTTAAAAACTAAATTTGATATCGAAAAATATATTCTTTTTTAAAAATTGCAGCTATCAAAACATTCCATTCCATAAAAAAAAAAATGGAATCCTTGGCTTGACCAACAGGAAGAAAAGCAGACATTTAGCTTGTATGGAAATGGATTTCGTCTAAAGCAAACATTCTTAATTGTCTTTCACAATATCGCCTCCTTTCAATGTTTTTCCTTCTCTTCCATACACAATGTGTTTCTTACCTTTCCCCGCACTCTGTTTTCTTTCCGTCTTCTTTTACTATTCTATTATGTTTAGATTTTGTAGAGGCGGGACGTGGCCCAGTGGTCAAGCGTTCGATTGATGCGCGGTCGGTCTAGGATCGATCCCCGTCGGTGGACCTACTGGGCTATTTCTCGTTCTAGCCAGTACTCTACAACTGGTGTACCAAAGGCCGTGGTATGTACTATCCTGTCTGTGGGATGGTGCAAATAAAATATCTTTTGCTGCTAATCGAAAAGAGTAGCCCATGAAGTGGCGACAGCGGGTTTCCTCTCAAAATCTGTGTGGTCCGTAACCATATGTCCCGATGATATATAACCGTAAATAAAATGTGTTGAGTGCGTCGTTAAATAAAACATTTCCTTTCCTTTCTTTCCTTCCATTATTTTGTACACACGGTTATATAAATTGTCATTAGTAATCTTTGAATAATAATAATAAAGTTATTGAATAGTAACTGTCACCTATGTCTGAAGACTATTCCTTTGCCTCTAATGCACTCGAAATTAAATTAATATTGACACCCCCCCCCCCCCACCACCACCACCACCACCACCACCACACAAACACACCACTAACACCACCCTAGTTCCTTGTATATTTCGACATATATGGGCGGCAGCACCCCAATTCCTGGTATCTTTCGTCGTGTAGGGACGTGACTTAGCTCAGTGGGTTGAGTGCTCGCTTGACGTACTTGCGTCGCAGCACCCCAATTCCTGGTATCTTTCGTCGTGTAGGGACGTGACTTAACTCAGTCGGTTGAGTGCTCGCTTGACGTGCTTGCGTCGCACCACCCCAATTCCTGGTATCTTTCGTCGTGTAGGGACATGATTTAGCTCAGTGGGTTGAGTGCTCGCTTGACGTGCCTACGTCACACCACCCCAATTCCTGGTATCTTTCGTCGTGTAGGGACGTGACTTAGCTCAGTGGGTTGAGTGCTCGCTTGACGTGCTTGCGTCGCACCACCCCAATTCCTGGTATCTTTCGTCGTGTAGGGACGTGACTTAGCTCAGTGGGTTGAGTGCTCGCTTGACGTGCTTGCGTCGCAGGATCTAACCAGCTCTGATCCATTCAACTGAATTTGTTTTTTTTCTCTTTCCAACCAGTGCACCATAACTGGTCAAGAAAGAAACAAAGAAAGAACGAAATCGTTTATTTAACGACGCACTCAACACATTGTATTTACGGTTATATGGCGTCGGACATATGGTTAAGGACCACACAGATATTGAAAGAGGAAACCCGCTGTCACCACGTCATGGGCTACTCTTTTCGATTAGCAGCAAGGGATCTTTTATATGCACCATCCCACAAACAGGGTAGTATATACCACGGCCTTTGATATACCAGTCGTGGTGCACTGGCTGGAACGAGAAATTACCCGATGGGCCCACCGACGGGGATCGATCCTAGACCGACCGCGCATCGAGCGAGCGCTTTACCACTGGGCTACGTCCCGCCCCATAACTGGTCAGAGGCCGTGGTATGCGTTTTCCTGTCTGTGGGAAAGTGCATATAAAAGATCCCTTCCTGCATTAGGAAGAGTGTAAAGGGTTTCCTCTGATGACTACGAGTCAGAATTACCAAAATGTTTAACATCCAATAGCCGATGATTAATAAATCAATGTGCTCTGGTGGTGTCGTTAAACAAAAAACAATACTTCTTCTTCTTCTTCTTCTTCTTCTTTCGACCTGTATGCACTAGCACCATGTTAGATATTTACGAGCTCCAGTGACAAAACAAGAAAACAGTGTAGAGTTGTCACAAATTAAATCGAAACTAGCTTCACATAATAGAGCGCGCGAGGAACAAATCACATGTTCTGTTGGTAACCGATATTCGCGCGACCGGATACAAATTATAGTTGTTTTTGTTCCTGTAATACCAGTGAGGTCAATTTGCATTGAAGGATAACATGTCAAGATTCAGTATGATTGTCAATGTTAACCTTGAGACGTCCGCGGCATCGAAAAAAACACATCTAGGTAGTACTAAACCAAATGACTTCCGGCTGGGTCAAAGACGTGTCATGTGCATTTGTTGTAAAAGAAAAAAAGAAAAAAAAAGAAAAAAAAGAAGAAAGTTCCATCTGGGCAAAATAAAAATGAATGCAATTTTATTTCATCTAGTACCAATGTGTCAAGTAGCCTTGTGCTTCAAACGTGTTTGGGGTACCTGTAAATTCAAATTATCAAACTTTGTGCGAAGCTAGGGTAGACATGGACGCTACCCAATATCTCTGAAATGAGCAAACAAAGGAAATGTTTTATTTAACGACGCACTCAACACATTTTATTTACGGTTATATGGCGTCGGACATATGGTTAAGGACCACACTGATATTAAGAGAGGAAACCCGCTGTCGCCACTTCATGGGCTACTCTTTTCGATTAGCAGCAAGGGATCTTTTATATGCACCATCCCACAGACAGGATAACACACACCACGGCCTTTGATATACCAGTCGTGGTGCACTGGCTGGAGCGAGAAATCTGAAATGAGCAGGTTGACCCCCAATTGTTTTCTGATTCACTTTAAGGGTGAGAAGAGGTAGTACATGTATTTATATCAGTAGTGTTTATGTCGACTGATACGCTGCCAGTGTTGTTGCCAGAAAAAAAAATGTTGGGTATGGCACCATGGAAATGAATGCAACCACAGTCAACAGAGGGTATGGGGGTGGGGGGTGGGATTCTGGTGGGGGTGGGGGTGGGGGGGGGATCCCTCAGAAAGAAAATAGGTTAAGTTTAAGGCTAAGGTTACGAAAATCGTACAGTGATGATAAGATTAATTTTGTCAAAAGGTTAACTTAAAAAAATGAAAAATCTACAAAACAATTTGGGTATGGCTCCCTACCCATTTTACCCTCTGCCAGAAATACTGGTTGCAGGTAGGAGATTTAGTCACATATGTTACTATTGTCGTCTATGGGATTTGATTTGCTGGTATACATCACACACACACACACACACACACACAATGGCCTAGTTCCCGCCTTCCCACCCACCTCCTCGTACGCTTGTGTATACACAACTTATGGTATCTTGGATATACGTAGTACACACTCACTTTTGTGAAGTTTTCAGGAAATCGATCGACTACTTGATGGTCTTTCAGGTGATATAAAATAAGGACCTCCTGAAGCCAAACTCTGAGATCGATTTTTAATCACCTCTAGCTGCCTTATTTCGAGGCCTCCTTTCGCAAATCACTTTGACCCACTTATCGCGAACCATGTGTCAATAAGTATGGCCATTTACCAGCCAGGGGACAATGAACCCTCAAAAGGACGACCTCTGTTGCCAAGCTTTTTTTTTTTTTTTTTTTTTTTTTTTTTTTTTTCGTTATCTGAATGTAAACAAACCTATTTGGGTGAAATTGAAGTTAAATTGAAGTTAAATTCAAGTTAAATTCAAGATAAATATAATCCGTGCAATCCTAAATATTGGGGCTGGATGTAGCCCAGTGGAAAAGCGTTCGTTTGATGCGCGATCGGTCTAGGATCAATCCCCGTCGGTGGACCCATTGGGCTATTTCTCGTTCCAGCCAGTGCTCCACAACTTGTGTAACAAAGACCGTGGTATGTATTATTCTCTCTGTGGGATGGTGCATATAAAAGATCCCTTGCTGCTAATCGAACAGAGTGGCGACAGTGGGTTTCCTCTCTCAATATCTGTGAGGTCCTTAAAGATATGTCTGACGCCGTTATAACCGTAAATAAAGTGTGTTGAGTGCGTAGTTAAATAAAACATTTCCTTCCTTCCTTCTAAATATTGTACACACGTCGAATCACTTCCAGATGTTGTTATGGACAGTAAACAATAGCCAGTGTGAACCTTTTTTTTTTTAATTTAACGACACCACTAGAGCACATTGATGTATTAATCATCGGCTATTGGATGTCAAACATTTGGTAATCTCGACATGTAGTCTTACAGAGGAAACCCGCTACATTGTTTTTCCATTAGTAGCAAGGGATCTTGTATGTGCATCATCCCACAGACAGGATGGCACATACCACGGCCTTTGATATATCAGCGTGACGCACTGGGTGGAATGAGAAATAGCCCAATGGTCCCACTGACGGGGATCGATCCTAGACCGACCACACATCAAGCGACAGCTTCACCATTGGGCTACGTCTCGACCGTCCAAAGGAAACAAAGTGCACTTGTTTACAAAGCCCAGGGGGGCTGGAGGGGTTGATTTGCCCCCCCCCCCCCCTCGGGTAGTACGCCCATGCCCACCAGCCAGTGCACCTACAGTAGCTAACTGTCCTGTATAGGCAGTTCAAGCAGCTGAGATGTGTGCCCATGACAGCGTGCTTGAACCTTTAATTGGATATAATAAAACACTTGATTTTGAAGTTACATTGATTGGTCTTCCACAATGAGGGTAGTAGTCAAGGGGGATAACTTTTTCATTTCAACTTATTTTCGTGCTTATATCCAATTAAGGTTCAAACGCGCTTTTTTTTCTTTTCTTTTTTTTTTTTTTTTTTTTTTTTTTTTTCTTTTCTTTTTTTTTGGGCGGGGGGGGGGGGGGAGGTGTATTATTATTTTTATCTTGTATGTGACAAGTATAGAACATGACTTTTTCGGTTGTGTATATAAACAAATTATTTGGAACTCATAATGCATGTTCAGTGTGTCAAATGCATTTTGAGCATGAGACCGGCCTCGGTGGCGTCGTGGCAGGCCATCGGTCTACAGGCTTGTAGGTACTGGGTTCGGATCCCAGTCGAGGCATGGGATTCTTAATCCAGATACCGACTCCAAACCCTGAGTGAGTGCTCCGCAAGGCTCAATGGGTAGGTGTAAACCACTTGCACCGACCAGTGATCCATAACTGGTTCAACAAAGGCCATGGTTTGTGTTATCCTGCCTGTGGGAAGCGCAAATAAAAGATCCCTTGCTGCCTGTCGTAAAGAAGAGTAGCCTATGTGGCGACAGCGGGTTTCCTCTAAAAACAGTGTCAGAATGACCATATGTTTGACGTCCAATAGCCGATGATAAGATTAAAAATCAATGTGCTCTAGTGGCGTCGTTAAATAAAACAAACTTTACTTTACTTTTGAGCATGAGATTTTGTGGGGGGTTTTCCCTTCCATTATTATTATTATTTTATTTTTTATCCGTTTAATTTATTATTACTATTTTGTCATGGTTTGTCTCTATTACGCTGTATATCATAAACAGTATAGCATAAAGGAATGTGTGGCTATAATATATACAAAACTGGAGCTGGTTTCTATTTTAATGTTTGAGAAAATAAATAGGAAGTGTTTGCGGAGGGGGAGGGGGGGGGAGGGTTTCTTGTTGGTTTTAAGAAAATACATCTTCATACATACAGAACAGTTATGACCATTGTACATGTATATCGGGGTTTTTTTTTATGCATAAGTATCACTAAAACCTATCACCTTCAAATAATGTTTCAATAGGGAGTGTTATAATTGTCGGGGATTGGCATCTGATGCTGTTAAACGTAGAACTATTTTTGCTCGTTGTAGACATAATTATGATATCACATTTATAATTGACAGTCATTGTAAAACGGAGTTAGAATCTTACTGGAAAATTGAATGGGGATACCAAGCTTGTTTTAGCTCTCATACCAGTAATATATTGTTCAAAAACAGTTTTGAATTCCAAATGCATGAAGAGATAACTGATCCGAATGCAATTTTTTATATTGTTGGACATCACTATTCAAGGATATAGAATAACACTAGTGGCAGTTTATGGACCAAACAAAGATGTCCCTCAATTCTTTAAAAACATTCAACATAAAGTGGAGCTTATGGGTAACACGTCAATAATTATCAGGGGAGATGTCAATGTGCCCATGGATTATGATTTGGACACTTTAAACTATGTAAATAAAAATAACCCCAAAATCGCAGGAACAATATAAGTTGTAGAAGCATCACGAGGGGTATATGGCTTTTTATGTACCCTCTGTGTGTTCTTTTACCCCGAGCCGAAGGCGAGGGGGTAAAGAGCACACAGAGGGTACATAAAAAGCCATATACCCCGAGAGATCCTTCTACAACGAATTTATCTTGCCGACATGTTAAACCATATAGCCAAATAATCAAAATAACGCCAGAAAATAATTGTTAACAATTTATTAACGGAGCCGTACCACGCGGACGCGAACGAAACCACTTGCCAGTGACGAAAAATAGTTCCGTCGATAAACGAGTTTTTAACTTCAAATGTTTGTAATACGAAATTGTCTGAAACAGATATTAATAAAAAAAATAAAAAACACATTTTTTTAATTAGAAATGTATGTAGTAAAAAAAAAAAAAATATTAAAAAAAACAAAAAACAACAACTGTTGCTAATCGCGCATTAATACAATAACACCACGACCGTAATTAGGTGGCCGAGTTCAACATTGCAGCTTTTAAAAGTATTGAAATAGTGTATTTTATAGTAAAAATAAAATTAATTATGTATACTTGGTTGATTATCAATGTTATTTATAATCTAATTATTGCTTTAGCATTAACTGGGGCGGCTGGAAACTGTTGGAAATTACAGACGGGGTATAAGAGAATTTGGCTCCGCCCACAGGGGAATAAGGGATTTGTCCAACGGCAAACAACCAATGGGATTAAAGAATTTTACATGAAGGCGAGATAAGTTGAATTGATGAATGCAGAATTAGACCTAATTGTTGTTTGGAGAGAATTAAATCCTGACTCTAGAAGATTTACTTGGAGGGGTCCAAACATAAAAACAAGGACGACTTGATTATTTCCTTGTTTCATTTGACCTACAAACTTTTATTATGGATGCTGATATTGACGCGAGCTATAAATCAGACCATTCACTCGTAAAAGCTGTTTTTCAATTTATTAAACACGAACGTGGTAGAGGAACGTGGAAAGTTAACAACAGTTTACTACAGGACATAGAATATACCGAGCTGGTAAAAAAACTGCATAAAAAATACTGTAGATCACTATAAAATAAATTCGGATACGGGCAAAGAACAGAAATTTTCTCTGGGAAACTATAAAATTAATGATAAAAGAAAAAACAATCTCATTTAGAAAAAAAAAAAAAATGAACAAAAAGGAAATAGAGTTAGAAATTAAATTGAAGCAGCTTTATGAAATAAATATAGATGAGAATATTTATGTTGCAATTCAGGAAACAGAAAGGAAATTAAAAGAAATAAGAGAAACAAAAGTAAAGGGAATGATTATACGAGAAAAAGCCAAGTGGAAGGTAGAAGGGAAAACAAGTACGAAATATTTTTGTAATTTAGAAAAAAAGACATTATGTAGAAAACATTATTCCAAAAATCATTCTAGAAAATAATGAGGAATTAACCAATCACGGAGATATTACTAAAGCCCAGAAGGAACATTATGAATCGCTATATGCCACACGAAAAATAAATATATATGAAGAAAATAAAAAAATTAAAATTTTGATTCTAATAATCCATTTCTTAAATTTCTAGACCCTGAAAAAAAGTAATAGATTAGAGGGCATATTAACATACGACAAATGTAGTAATTCGTTAAAACATATGAAAAATGTTAAATCTCCAGGCCTTGATGGTTTTTCTGTGGAGTTCTATAAACGTTTTTGGCGTGATTTAAATGAGTATGTAATACGATCTCTAAACTACGGTTATGAACACAAACAAATGTCTGTGACACAGAAACAGGGGATAGTTACATGTATTCCAACAGAGTGGAAATCTAAATACTATTTGAAAAATTGGCGTCCAATATCTTTACTTAATGTTGATTAAAAAATTGCATCAGCGATTATTGCCAATCGAATCAAAACTGTTTTAAAGGATATAATTACTGAAACACAATATGGATTCATGGAAAACAAATATATCGGAGAATGTACTAGATTAACTATGGATATACTTGTTAAAACAGAGGATGATGAAATTCCTGGAATTCTTCTCCTTTTAGATTTCAAAAAAGCTTTTGACTCTTTGGAATGGCTTTTGATTAAAACAGCTCTAATGTTCTTTGGCTTTGGTCGTCCATCAGTTGTCCAGTGGTTCAATACCTTTTTATAGTGATATATCTAGATGTATTCAAAATAATGGGCATATGTCTAACTTTTTTGCAATAGAAAGAGGGGTAAGGCAGGGAGATCCACTCTCACCTTATTTGTTCATAATACCATTTGAACTTCTAAGTACAGCTCTAAAGGATGATCCAAACATTAATGGTATAAAATTAAATAACTCAAAGTATCTTATTTCTCAGTATGCTGATGACACCTCCCTATTGCTTGATGACAGTGAGATGTCCTTAAAGGGACACACCCTAGTTACGGCTAGTTGTTAACCATTACGGCGTTGTTTTTCGCTATTAAACCCATTTTTTTCACAAATAAAATTGCACTTTACTTACCGTTTATTATTTAGAATATACATTTCCATTCACTTGAAGTGTTTTTTGGTAATCCTGGTAATCCTGGTGTTTGTAATACCACAAAATGCATTTTTCGTATTTCTGAAAAACGGACGCACGTTTGAGTAAAAACCGTTAAGCAGACAAGGTCTAATCTATTTTTAGACGGGATATTTCCATTTCAGTGTCACAGACGTTGGTATACCACGTGGCCGTTATCATTTTGGTTCGGTTTGTTTTCTCGTGCACGGTTCGCGCAATCAACATCCGATTTGTTGTTGTTCATTTGTGAGATTTTTCTCAATACAAAACGTTACAAACCCTTAAAACCAATAATTTCTACGATATCTGGAGAGGGGATACAACCAGGACAGAACAGTTGGAACATGTCCAGGAGAGGTGAAAAGAACGCACCCCAAGTCTGTGAAATTTGTCGTGACGTAGGCATTGTTGTGCTTCGAGCGACACCTACCGGTGACATCAGAATACAAACTTTCAAAATTATTTCAAGCAATTGGGACATGGGGATTCCCATGGTATTTATCGATATAAAACCTGCTTTTTCACTCCATTTGATAAAAACGTGATCTAAGTGTGTTACAGGTTTGTACATTAACCAAATTATAATTTATTTTCGCTGGATGGAACTAGGGTGTGCGGCTTTAAATCAAGCGCTACTTTTAGTGGACAATTTTACCTCCTGTTCTGGTCTGAGAGTAAATTTCGAAAAAACACAAGCTATTTGGATTGGGGAAAAACGGGGTTGTGGTGTGGTGTATAACACGAACAGAGAAATTATATGGAATCACGAAGGACTTTTTAAACTTCTTGGCATTAAATATAACTTTAAGCAGGATAATCCCTATACTGATCATTTTAAAGACAAATGTCAATCTTTTAAAAACAAGTATTAAGTGATTGGTCTTTTAGAAATTTATCCATAATTGGAAAAGTGACAGTAATAAAATCTTTAGCCCTACGTATTTTAATCCAAGTTATGACGGTTCTTCCAGACATCCCACCTCACTATTTAAAAGAAATACAGACTGCAATATTTAAGTTTATTTGGAATGGAAGAGTGATAAAATCAAGAGAAATATACTTTTTAAGGAATATAAAAATGGTGGCCTGAAAGTACCTCACATCATGTTCTTTTCTCATGCATTAAAAACGTCATGGCTAAAAACACTTGTTGACCCTCTTTATCAGTCTGCTTGGAAAACCCTTGTTATAGATGGTTTGGAGAGGCTAGTGGGTGATAAAATGATCTTCTTACATAAGGAATGCTATAAAAAAGGTTTGTTCAAAATTCAACGATTTTTGGTAAGATGTTTTTTTAGGTTGGGCAGAAATCCAACAAAACCCCACATGACATATTATCCCAACCTCTTTGGTTTAACCCAAATATTACAGTCAATAATAAATCAGGTTTTTTTACAATACGTGGTACGAAAAAGATATTTATTTTGTTAATGATTTGTTGGATAATCATGGAAATTTTCTTACATATGATAACTTTTGCAGAAAGTATCACCTGAATCTAAATTACTTACAATATTATGGCTAAATGAACGCAATACCAAATAGATGGAAAATCATAATTAGAAATATTGATTTTAAATTAGGAAATATATTAAATATTAAAAAATATGAGTAAGTATGAAAATCCTTCTATCAGTTATTTATCGATTAATTGGATGAAAACCCCACTGCGCAACAACTATTGGGACAACATTTACATAATGCCTTTTAAGATAACTGATGACACAAAATTGCAATCCTTTCAATTTAAAATTAACCATCGAATTTATTACACCAACAGCAAACTGTATTGTGTACTTTTTGTGGTGAAACTAAAGAAACCATTATTCACTTGTTACTTGAATGTCTTCATTTCAAATCTATTTGGTGCTGTTTTCTTAACAACTTAAAATCAAAAAGTAATATTCTTGTACCGAATACGGCTGACACTCTTCTTTTTATACTTTTTACTAAAAATATAAATGTTGGTATCATAAACTTATGTGTGCTTTTAGTAAAGCATTATATACGTGTCTATAGAATGAAACAGCAAAAAACTAATTATATTTCATGTATAGACCATATTAATTATTATAAAAGAATTATAAATATACACATCCCGAAAAGCAAAGAGAATTAAAGAAAAATGGGAAGTTATACAAAACGCATTACGGTCATAATGGGGAAAAACAAAATAAAGATATGAATGAAAATATTAAATAATTTTAAAAAGGTTCAAGCACGCTGTCCTGGACACACACCTCAGCTATATGGCATGTCTGTCCAGGACAGTAGGTTATTTGTTAGTTGGGTAGTGGTTAGTGAGAGAGAAGAGGGTGTAGTGGCCTTGCACCTACACATTGAGCCATTAAGAACTCGCTCTGGGTTGGAGCCGGTGTCACATATTATTTGCACTCCCCTGGATTTGCACTCCCCAGTCAACATTATACGTAGAATAAGCACTCCCCATCGCATATTATACGTGTAATGTACACTCCCCCAGTCTATATTATATAGAAGATAATAAACGAGTTCCCAGTTATTATCAAATTTATGTCCTGATTAAAATAATGTTCAGTTGTCACGAGTTTTAGCGTCAAATCATCCAGTAGTATTGTTCGTTAGACCAATGCATGATAATTTCTCAGATTTTTATGACTGCCTGCTGGGGTAATAAATGTATAATATGCAAACCCTCTGAATAATGTACACTCCCCCGTTACACATAGGGAATATATTTTTTAAGTATTCACATAATTATATATTGTTTTTTTTTGACGTTTGTATAGCCAGTGCACTTTGACAATGTTGGTATAAATCTCAGTGGCAAATCTAAACAAGGGTGTTGGGTATATGAATCAGGGGCGGACCCAAAGAGGCTAAAACTCTTCTGAATCCGTCCTCGCATATTTGCAGAATAAAACTGATAACTCATCATATGTGGTGATCGCATGGATCCCAGAATCTCTTCACCCATCACTGGCTTCCCTTACTTAAACAGGTTCATATTGTATAATCACAAAATAATTACATCAGACCCATCCCCACCTCAATTAAGTGCCACCTTGTATGCTTAAAGTTTCGACATGAACAACCATTGTTTGTTTAACGACATTTATAATATTTTAACTAAAAGAAGTTAGATGGACGATTTGAAAGACAATGGAAAAACAAGCGAATTTTAGACGACCTTGCAAACGATTTTCCGTTAAAAATGGAAACTAATTGTACAGAAGAATGAAGATCAAATAAAGGCAACTTAATTGTGGTGCATGTTAGTGACATATGTGGGTATCAGCGTATTAGACAATAATATACACATGGATTATTATACCTATAACCTACCCTCAACATTCATTATTATACACCTAGTCTACACACACACCATTCCTTATTATACGACAAATCTACTCTCCCCATTCATTATTATACATATACGCTGCACTTTCCATTCATTATTATACATAAATTCTGCACTCCCCATTCATTATTATACACATAGTATACACTCTCCGTTTATTACCATACATATAATCTGCACTCCCCATTCATTACTATATAAATATAATCTGCACTATATATATAATCATATAATAATTCATTATTATACATATAATCTATACATTCATTACTATACATTCCATACTATACATTCATTACTGTAGTAGTATAATACATATAATCTGCACTCCCCATTCATTACTATATAAATATAATCTGCACTCCCCCATTCATTACTATACATATAATCTTTCATCCCCATTCATTACTATACATAAAATCTGCGCTCCCCATTCATTATTATACATATAATATACACTCCCCATTCATTACCATCAATTGACAATCACGACAAATGACATTTTGTGTTTTTAAATCTACATATAATGTGCACTCACCATTGGTTATTATATTTATAATCTACTCCCCACATTCATTGTTATACACATAATCTGCACTTCCCGTTCATTATTATTCATATAAACTACACAATACATTCTTTTTTGTATGCATAGTAATGAATGCAGTGATCTATATAATCATAATTGTGGAATGCAGAATATATTTATATTAATGAATGCAGAGTGAAGGTTATATGTATACTAAAGAAAAGTGTTTAAATCACGTGTATAATAAAGCATGTGGAGTGTAGATTATATGTACTGTGATGAATATGAAGTGTATAAATATGATGTGTACATTATTATTATGTACATGTATACTAATGAATGTGGAATACATATTACAATGATGAATTGTAATGAATGTGAGTAGCCAGGGATATTTTATATTCATCATCCCATGGACAGGATAGCACATACCTCGGCCTTTGATGTACCAGTCATGGTGCACTGACTGGAGCGAACAATTAGTCCAATGGGCCCACCGACGGGGATCGACCCCAGACCAACCGCGCATCAAGCGAGCGCTTTACCACTGGGTTACTTCCCTTCCCAAATCGTCATGAAAGTCAAACTTGATCTGTAATAATATATGATACAAAATTTCAGCTCAGTATCTTGAGGCATTGCAAAAATAAAGTCCGGAAAAATAAATTTCGTATCTCCTAAATTCATTAATTCAAGAGACAGAAATAGGTAAATCGTCATGAAAGTCAAACTTGATCTGTAAAGAAACACTATACGTAAAATTTCAGCTCAATAGCTCGGGACATTGGGGAAAAACAAATTCCGCATTCCATAAGTTCAAGGACTATAATTCGGTCAAAATGAGTAAATCGTTATTAAAGTCTAGCTTGATCTGTAATGGTATATGATAAAGTTATATACAAAATTTCAGCTCAATATCTTAAAAAATCCAGAAAACTGTATGTGGGGCAGACAAATAGACAGACGGAGGTGAAACATATAGTCCACTCCGGTTGGACCGATCGAAGTATAATATTACTAAATGAGTGCAACAGTCGCAAAACTAACTTTATATGCTGCTTATATACTACAGACAATTCAGTATTCTTCGTCAATATATTGTAGACACATGGTCACAAAAGCTTAATAGCTGAAGATTAAACAGAATGATACACAGGTTGAAGATTCAAAATGGATCAAAGAGCAAACTGGGCATATTAAGTTATTATATTAAGTTTACGTTAGTTACCGGTAGGTTTATTTAGGGTGGTGGTGGTTTGGGTTCGGTGTTAACCGTGTTAGTATTAAGATGTTTAGTGTTAGACGTGTTCGTGTTCAAAATGATAGTGTTACCAGTGTTAACGTTACAGTTAATTATTAATATCTGTTAAAGTGTTAGTGTTACCAGTGTTATTGTTAGTGTTAGTGTTAGTATTAAAGCGTTAAACGTATTATTGTTAGTAGTGTTAAGAATATTATTATTAGCATAAAGTGTTAAGAAATGTTAGTATAAAGTTTAGGTTTGGTGTTGGCGTTGCTGTTGGCGTTGGCGTTGGTGTTGGTGTTGGTGTCGGTGTTGGTGTTGGTGTCGGTGTTAGTTTACGTGTTATTGTTAGTGCTAAGTTTGTTTTAGTGTTAGTGTTAGTTTAGGTGTTAGTGTTAGCTTAGGTGTTAGTGTTAGTGTTAGCTTAGGTGTTAGTGTTAGCTTAGGTGTTAGTGTTAGTGTTAGCTTAGGTGTTAGTGTTAGCTTAGGTGTTAGCGTTAGTGTTAGCTTAGGTGTTAGTGTTAGTGTTAGCTTAGGTGTTAGTGTTAGCTTAGGTGTTAGCGTTAGTGTTAGCTTAGGTGTTAGTGTTAGTGTTAGCTTAGGTGTTAGTGTTAGCTTAGGTGTTAGTGTTAGTGTTAGCTTAGGTGTTAGTGTTAGCTTAGGTGTTAGCGTTAGTGTTAGCTTAGGTGTTAGTGTTAGTGTTAGCTTAGGTGTTAGTGTTAGCTTAGGTGTTAGTGTTAGTGTTAGCTTAGGTGTTAGTGTTAGCTTAGGTGTTAGTGTTAGTGTTAGCTTAGGTGTTAGTGTTAGTGTTAGCTTAGGTGTTAGTGTTAGCTTAGGTGTTAGTGTTAGTGTTAGCTTAGGTGTTAGTGTTAGCTTAGGTGTTAGCGTTAGTGTTAGCTTAGGTGTTAGTGTTAGGGTTAGTGCAGTTTGGTTTAGTATTAGTGTTAGTGTTAATGTTGGTGTTGGTGCCTGTGTTGGTGTCTGTGTTGGTGTTGGTGTTGGTGCCTGTGTTGCTGCCTGTGTTGGTGTTGGTGCCTGTGTTGGTGTTGCTGTTAGTTTAGGTGTTAGTGTTAGTGGACGTTTGGTTTAATGTTAGTGTTAGTGTTGATGTTGGTGTTGAGTTTGGTGTTGGTGTTAGTTTAAGTGTAAGTGTTAGTGTTAGTGCTAAGTTTGTTTTAGTGTTAGTGTTAATGTTAGTTTAGGTGTTAGTGTTAGTGTAGGTGTTAGTGTTAGTTTAGGTGTTAGTTTAGGTGTTAGTGTTAAGTTTGGTTTAGTGTTGGTGTTTAAAATAAGAAACCAGACGTTCTCTATAAATTGTATATTAATAAAATATCAACTTTTACTTGGTATAAAAACTAAAACTAAAAATCAAAGAATCTAATCATCAATTGTAAACAAATATATGTATAAATGAAATGTATAAATAAAAAGTAAACAATGGCTTCCTGTTAAATATTGATATATACGGCCATATATACCCGATCGAACGCTGGTTTGTTTTGGGGGGTTTTGTGGGAGGGTTTTGTATTCTCAAGATAATAAATTCACAACATATTTCATTAAAACTACGACATTTGAAATAAAGTCATGAGGTACTTTTACCTTTTTACGTGGACAACGTTTCCTAATTTTCTTCAAATAGATCTCACATTTTGAAGAGAAGTTTTTGACAGGTTGTTCCATGTCCAAATGTAATGAACTGTCTGACTCAAAACAGCAAGTTAGCAAACGAAACACGGACAGGGATAGTGAGTAAAGTGTTCACCTTGTTAAACCTGTACACAGCTGTGGAGTTAATTAAACCCCAAGCTGAAAACCAGTGCAAGGAAACAAATGACTGAACTGAACTGAACTGTATTTACACTCAGGCCGTATTCTACGGCATATGAGGACATGTTTACATAGAACAATTAATACATTGTGACAAGATGGTGAAAGTACAATGACATACATAAATACAAAAACACACAGAAAATCAGCCAGCGGGTTTGAAAGTATCCATAACTAAGTTACAAAATATAGAAAGTTTTCTAAGGACACCAGCTTTTTTTGAGTTAAATAATTTATAAAATTTATATATATTTGGTTTTGATTAACAGAAAGCGGGTAAATAGCGATTTCTTTCATTCTTAAAAAACATGCATGTAAATATATAATGAACTCATCTCCGATGTCGTAATTTTTACATAATGGAAATATTCGATTGTTTAGTGATACATTTTTCCATCTGCCAGTTTCAATAGGAAGATTATGAATCGTAATAATGGACACCAGTGTTTTTTCTCTATAAGTGTGAGATATGTCTCAAATGCAACAGTATTGTTTAATAATTTATGATTTGAAGCTTTGGATGAGTTATTAACGTGGGTGTACCATGATTGTAAATATTGATCAGTAACCCTTGTGGAAATATATATTTTCAACAAGGAACAACAGATACCACGTACGCAACACCAATGTACAAACAACCAGTATACGAATGAATGAACAGAGCTTTATTCGCATTAGACCTAATGGACCTTGAGCACATTGCTATATACATATATACAGAGATATAATGTTTGTATACAACTTTTATAACGTAAAATCGTATTTACACAATTCGGTCACATTAGTGATATTGGCGCGCTTGAGTATTAACATGATGTTTATAAAATAAATCAATGCAAAATTATAGGTACACGTTATATATATATATATATATATATATATATATATATATATATATATATATATATATATATATATATATATATATATATAACACAACCTTTCTACATATGCATTCACATTCACAAGAATTAATGAATGGTTTATGTTTCACGACACCACTATAGCACATTGATTTATTAATCATCGGCTATTGGATGTCACACATTTGGCGTCTAGTCTTAGAAAGGAAACCCGCTACATGTTTTCATTAGTAGCAAGGGATCTTTTATATGCACCATCCCATAGACAGGATAGCACATACCACGACCTTTGATATACCAGTCGCGGTGCAATCGATGGAGCGAGAAATAGCCGAATGGGTCCACAGACGTGGATCCATCCCAGACCGACCGCGCATTAAGCGGGTGCACAGAAAGTCACCCCTTCTTAAAAACATCATAGTTATGTGCCTAAAAATATGATAACATTTTACAGGCACGACGTAGCAGAGGAGCTAGGGACCTTTAGCCACATACCAAATATTTTAAACCAAAAACGTATTATTGATATTTTCATTTGGCGTAATGAATTTATCTTCAAGCATATAATTAAAAACAATTCCCACGGTAGCCAATGCTCCCCTAAAATTTACGTAAACACGCTACCAAAATAGTCAGACCAGTTATGTTCAGTGTCTTAATACTAAGTCCAACACATTGCAAAATGATATACCGGTGTAGCATTTAATTTGCACTCCCCAAGAATATGCACTCCCCAGTCATTATTATACGTATAATTTGCACTCCCCCAGTTATTATTATACGTGTAATACGTACTCCCCTTGAATTATTTGCACTCCCCTAGGTATTACTATACATATAACGTGCACTCTCCACTACTATGTTTGAATACTTCAGTGAATAAAATCCACATTCATTGTTAGTCCCTTATCGGTCCAACCGGAAGGGTTATCTATAGGTTTCATCTCCGTTCTTCTGTCTGTCACTCTGGAGTCTGTCCGTCTGTCTGTCCCACATAAAGTTTTGTGGATAGGTTTTTTCCACAATTCCTCGAGATATTGAGCTGAAATTTGGTATATAATTTTTAACATATACCATTAGAGATAAAGTGTGACTTTCTTGACGATTTACACATTTTGACCGATATGATCCGCCCCTGATTGACATAGCCATCTAGATTCGGCACTGATATTTATATCAACTTTTACAAAATGCACTGGCCATACAAATATCAAAAAACGCTAAAAAAAATATCATTATGTGAATTCTTAAAACATGATTGTAATCTACGTGTAATATAAACTGAGGGAGTGCATATTATTCAGAGGGAGTGCATAGTATATATATATATAATATGCACTGGGGAGTGCTTATTCTACGTATAATCTTGACTGGGCAGTACAAATCCAGGGGAGTACAAATTATATGTGACACCGGTACCGGGCTGCGAACAACTGCGTCACCGAGGTCGGTATATAAACACACACACAATAACTACAAATTAATTAATTTCGCCCCAAGTCCCAACTGCCACTGCACTACCGAGGCCGCTAATCAGGAAAGAAGGAAGCAAATGTTTTATTTAACGACACACTCAACACATTGTATTTACGGTTATATGGCGTCGGACATATAGTTAAGGACCACACATGTACTGAGAGAGGAAACCCGCTGTCGCCACTTCAGGGGCTACTCTTTTCGATTAGCAGCAATGGATCTTTTATATGCACCATCTCACAGACAGGATAGGACATACATGTACCACGGTTTTTGATATACCAGTCTTGGTGCCCTGGCTGGAACGAGAAATAGCCCAATGGGTCCACCGACTGGGATCGATTCTAGACCGACCGCGCAATGAAGCGAACGCTCTACCACTGGGCTACGTCCCGCCCCGGGCCGTTAATCAGTTTAGTCGGGAATTAATGGACCTGTGAAAGAAAACATTATCTGGAGCATGTTCGTTACATTCGTCACACTCTCACTCACGGCTTGTTACGTAAATGATCGCAGACACCGGCTCGTTATTAACAGAGACACGTACCGATCTGGGTTTAATGCGAAACCTCTGTCAGGGAAACCATTACTGACGACGGAAAATGGTGACAGCGGTGTAAAAGGTAATCTCGTGTTTGTCTGCATGTCGTTAATGGGAATCTTCTCAAGACAGACACGCATGCCATTATCAATTAATTTGTAGTGCTAGTTAAAACATGAGATATTTCACTTGGAACGGAGAACCGGCGTCGGTGGCGTAGTGGTTAAGCCATCGGACTACAGGCTAGTAGGTACAGGTTCGCAGCCCGGTACCGGCTCCAACCCAGAGCGAGTTCTTAAGGGCTCAATGGGTAGGTGTAAGGCCACTACACCCTCTTCACTCTCACTAACTACTAACCAACTAACAATTAACCTACTGTCCTGGACAGACAGCCCAGGTAGCTGAGGTGTGTGCCCAGGACAGCGTGCTTGAACCTTAATTGGATATAAGCACGAAAAAATAAGTACGATCGTTAAGAGAGGCAGATGGACAGGAAGGAAAGTTTTAATTAACGACGCACTCAACACATTTTATTTACGGTTATATAGCATCAGGCATATGGTTATGGACCACACAGGTATTGAGAGAGGAAACCCGCTGTCGCCACGTCATGGCTACTCTAATAATAGTAATAGTAATAGTAGTAATAATAATAACTTATTCTGTGTCGATCTGCGTCAGATTTTATGGAAGCCAATAACTACAGTGCTCACCCACGTGAAATAGGTCACATGATTTACTGGTGTCCCTCTCGGTAATTTCCGTATTTCAAGTTCGCTGTCAGTCGGAAACCCCGATTTCTTAGGGTGCGCTCCTTTCACCTCTCCTGGACATGTTCCAACTGTTTTGTCCTGGACAGCGAAAGGAACTATTTTAGAACAGGAAGTTACTTCAACAACATGGCTGCCTCTTTTGTTGTGGTCAAGCATTCGATCGTTTCAATTATTAAACATAAAATAAACGCTTTAACATACACACTACAGTAAATCAGAACAACGATGTCGCCTCTTTGACTGGTGGTTATGTTGTTTAACTAGTCCTTGTAATCTTTATACCTACATTTGGCTAGATAATTAGTAATTTGTACTTTCCTAAAACACAAACCTTGCATTGTCCGCCATTTTGTCTTCCGGCTGCACCACGTCATCGACTAGCAGAGGCAGAGTAAGTCCTGGACAGTGTTCCCGTTCCCGTTCCCATTGCTGTGCGGAGTACTCTGGCTCTCCGGGAGAGTGAAAGGAGCGCACCCTTAGCTTCGACTGGTTATTTTAACTGTGTTCAAAGATGTGACAGAAAGATGGGTCTGGCATTATTAAATAACCGGGGCCGGACGTAGTCCAGAGGTAAAGTGTCCGCCTGATGCGCGGTCAGTCTGGGATCGATCCCCGTCGGTGGATCCATTGGGCTATTTCTCGCTCCAGCTTGTGCACCACGACTGGTATAACAAAGCCGTTGTATCTGGTATCTTGTCTGTAGGATGGTGCATATGATATATCCCTTGCTACTGATGGAAGAAATGTAGCGGGTTTCCTCTCTAAGACTATAAGTCAAAATCACCAAATGTTTGACATCCAATAGCGGGAATTAGCCCAGAGGTAAAGCGCTCGCTCGATGCGCGATCGGTCTGGGATCGATCCCCGTCGGTAGGCCCATTGGGCTATTTCTCGTAACAGCCAGTGCATAACGACTGGCATATCAAAGGCCATGGTATGTACTGTCCTGTCTGTGGGATGGTGCATATAAAAGATCTCTTGTTGCTAATCGAAAAGAGTAGCCCATGAAGTGGCGACAGAGGGTTTCCTCTCTCAATAGCTGTGTGGTCCTTAATCATATGTCTGACGCCATATAACCGTAAATAAAATGTGTTGAGTGCGTCGTTAAATAAAATATTTCTTTCTTTCCTTCCTTCCTTCCAATAGGCGATGATTAATAAATCAATGGGCTCTAGTGCTGTCGTTAAACAAAACAAAACTTTAAATTTGCTTGGGCGTCGCAAAAATAGGCATTATTCCTTTCTGTTCAGTTTCTGTTTTATCAGGTTAGGCTTACAGCTTTATAATATTTTCCAAAATAGTCTTACTGACACAGATAATATATACCAAGCCGTAATGGAAAATCGATAAGACATTAATTTGCATTTAATTCCAGAAAATGACTGGGCACACGGAGGGGAAGTCATCATTATTAATGCCAAAAAAGGAAAACACATTTCGAGTGGCATGTAATGATGCATAACAGGTTCTCTTAATACATTCAGGAAAGTCGTTATAGGAAACGTCTACTTTCAAAAATCCAACCAATCGGAGCAGTCGTATCAAATTTGTTCGGATGCTATGAGAGTCCCATAAAAGCCCATTCTGGAAGCTACTCTCGACCCACTAACGAGCTATTCTCGATTCAAAACCTATACTAGATCGCACATTTACCTTTCGACCGACCGTTCAAAATTGCGCCAAACTTCTCAACAAAATTGCGCACCCTTTTCTCTTTGGCATTAACAGCTCCATTCAAATTCCATAGCACCATCACCACCCCTCCCGCCTGCTACCGATTCAATCGGGCTGCTGGTGCTCCCTTGCACCTGCTAGCGCAGACGGTCCCTCCTTGCCCCCCCCCCCCCCCACCTTTCCTGTCATGGACGGAGGAGCCGGCCAAGGCCGGCTCTTGTGCCCACGACAGGCGTGCGCTACAACAGCTTGTTCTGAATGTGCACGTAAAACCCTATGACATGACATGACATACCACACTTTATGGGTTGTCATGCCACAACCAGAGGCGGTCAGGCCCTTTTTAAGGGCCCTTTGGCCAACCTAGGGAGACACCACAGCATCATAGAGGTCTAATTAACGAGCTACTCTCGATTCACTAATGTCAAAACCTATTAGCTCCGGAACTTTCTTTTTGACCGACCGTTCAAAACTGCGCCCAAATTCCTCAATCAATCTTGTGCACCTTTTCTCTTTTGGCATAATTCTTGCTCCATTCAAAATTCCATAGCACGATCACAACAGCTTGCTTTGAATGTGCACGTAAAGCCCTATGACATGACATGACATGCCACACTTTAAGGCTTTGTGAGTAGACTGTCACGCCCTTCCAAGTAAACCCTGTCCACAGTTCAAGTCTTTGCGAGCTGACAGTCGTACCCCTCCCAGTAAACCTATCCACACGGTAAATCTTTGTGAGTAGACTGCCACGCCCCTCCAGAGTAAACCCTACAATTAAATCTAGAGGTTATTTTTATTGTAATGTTAAAAATACATAACTGTGATAAATATAATAAATCAATGAAGAATGCGAAAATGGTTGCACTGACCCAGTAGAGTTCCAGATAACAAGAAGAAAAAGGTTATCATGATCTAACCGAGTCTACGGTAACATGACCAATAATGTGGAGAGAGAGAGAGAGAGAGAGAGAGAGAGAGAGAGAGAGAGAGAGAGAGAGAGAGAGAGAGAGAGAGAGAGAGAGAGAGAGAGAGAGAGAGAGAGAGAGAGAGAGAGAGAGAGAGACAGAGAGAGAGAGAGAGAGAGACAGAGAGAAACAGAGAGAGACAGACATGAAAGAGAAGAGAGAGAGAGAGAGAGAGAGAGAGAGAGAGAGAGAGAGAGAGAGAGAGAGAGAGAGAGAGAGAGAGAGAGAGAGTATACCCGCTTCCTCTACAAAGGCGACTCCTGTCTTGAAGAAGCGGGGCGGGAAGAAATACTTTATATGCTCCTCCCCTATAATTGGCACAACATTTATAGCACGGCATTTGGAGAGGAGTGGAGAGAGAGGGGAGAGAGAGGGGGAGAGAGAGGGGAGAGATAGAGAGGAGAGAGAGAGAGAGGAGAGAGAGAGAAGAGGGAGAGAGAGAGATAAAGGTGTGGGGATAAAGAGAGGGTCTCTCCTGAGAGAGTGAGGGAGAGAGAGAGAGAAAAGAGAGAGATGTAGAGAGAGTAAGAGTTAGAGAAGAGATTATGAGAATACCTAGACATGAGAGAGTAGATACAGATGAGAGAGAGAGAGAGAGATAGCGAGATGGGAGAGAGTTAGAGGAATGAGAGAAGAGAGACCAGAAGACAGAGAGGGGCGTTGAAGAAGATAGAGGGGGGGGGAGGGATAGAGAGAGGAGAGATAGTGATGAGATAAAGAGACGATAAGGTATAGACTAGAGAGAGAGATAGATAGGAGAGAGGAGAGAGGAGAGAGAGCGATGAAGAATACACAAATACATTAGAAAACGAGACAGAGAGAGGTGATTGAGGGAAAGATAGAGATAGGGAGGAGAGATGGGAGGATAAAAGTAAGTCGAGAGGGGAGAGGAAAAGGCGAGAGAGGGAGGGGAGAGGGGAGAGAGAGAGGGAGGGAGAGAGAGAGAGAGAATTGAGACAAAGAGAATAAAATATCGGACAAGGGGGAGGAGAAAGGGGGATTAGGGAAGTAAAAGAAAGGGGGGAGAATGAGGAGAAAGAGAGGTGGGGATAGAGAAGGGAGGGAGAAGAGGAGATGCGGGGGAGAAGAGAGTAAGAGAGGAGAGAGGAGAGAGCAGAAGGAAAGTAGAGAAAGCGGACGAGAGAGGGCGAAACGGGAGAGAGAGAGGGGGGGAGGGGAAAGAAGATTCTAGGGGGGAGGGAAAAGGAGGGGGAGGGGCGAGAGGAGGGCGGAACAAAGAGGAGCGAGAGAAGAGAAAGCGAGGGGAAGGGGGGAGAAAGAGGGGGGGCAGAGACACGATAGGGGAGGGGGGAAGAGGAGGGGGGAGAGGAAAGAGGGGAAGGGGGGGGAGAGAGAGAGAGAGAAGGAGGGAGAGAGAGGGGGGCTTGGAGAGAGCGGGAAAGAGATAAGGGAGAGAGGGGGGGAGATCGAGAGAAAGGAAGAGAAGAGGGGGGGAGAGGAGGGAGAGAAGATAGAGGGAAAAAAGATTCTGGGAGATAGAGAGAGGAGAATGAAGAGACATAGAGACATATCTTTTTGAGAAAAGAGGGGGGGGGAGGGGAGAGAGAGGGACGATGAGAGGAAAAAGGAGAGAAGTAGGGAGAGGAGAGAAAGAGCGAGAGAGAGCTTTCGACGAGAGGGAGAGAGAGGGGATGAAGAGATACACATACTTCTTATAAAACGAGAAGAGAGAGGGGATGGAGGGAGAGACGAGAGGGGGAGAGGGGGAAAAGGGAGAGGGAGGGAGAGAAGAGGAGGGAGAGAGAGAGAGAGGAGAAGGAGAGAGAGAAAGAGAGAGAGAGAGAGAGAGAGCGAGAGGAGAGATAGATCAATAAAGAGGGGGACAGAGAAGAAGGAGGGGCGAAACACGGAAGGGAGAGAAAAGAAAGGATGTAAAGAGGGGGGGAGAGGGAGAGAGATGGGGAGAGGGGAAGAGAGGGAGAGAAAAGAGAGAAAGATAGAGAGAGAGAGCAAAAGAGAGAGAGAGAGAGAGAGGAGAGAGGAGAGATAGATGAGGATACACAGTATCATTATAAAAACGAGCGGGAGAGGGAGAGGGGATGGAGGGGAGAGAGAGGGAAGTGTGGGATGAGAAGAGAGAGAGTAGATGATAGAGAGAGAGAGAGAGAGGTAGTGGTTAAGAGAGAGAGTGGATTCTCAGAGAGAGAGAGCGAGAGAGAGAGAGTGACGGACAGTGTTCCGCGACTGGTATATTAAAGGCCGTGGTATGTGATGTCCTGTCTGTAGGATGATTTTTTTGTTTAGTTTAACGACATCACTTGAGCACATTGATTAATCAGTCTTTGGCTATAGGATGTGAAACATTTGGTAATTCTTACATAGAGTCATAGGTAGGAAACCCACAGACAGGAAAGCACATACCACGGCCTTTTTGCAAGTACACTAGGCGAGGACTCCCCCGACTGAGCTACATCCCACCCCCTGTGGGACGGTGCATATAAACGATCCCTTGCTACCGATGGTAAAAAATGTAGTGGGTTTCCTATCTAAGACTATATCAACATTATCAAATTTTTTACATTCAATAATCAGCGTGCTCTAGTGGTGTCGTTAAACAATTATAATAAAGAAAACACTCCACCGCTGAGGCATATGCCGGACCATATCTGGGTTGAAACCTATTACTGTGCTTATATTCAATTACGGTTGTAGCACGCTATCCTGGGCACAGACTTCATGGTCAGCTATCTGGGCCGTGTGTCCCGCCCCGA
This sequence comes from Gigantopelta aegis, assembly GCF_016097555.1. Classification (NCBI taxonomy): domain Eukaryota; kingdom Metazoa; phylum Mollusca; class Gastropoda; order Neomphalida; family Peltospiridae; genus Gigantopelta; species Gigantopelta aegis. Next base: position 39,903,134 of record NC_054699.1, read on the forward strand.
ACGATATGTAAATGGCAGGTATTTTTATTTTTTATTTTTTGTTTTTATTCAACGAGGCACTCAACTCATTTTACTTACGGTTATATGGCGTCGGACATATGGTTAAAAACCACACAGATATTGAGAGAGGAAATCCGCTGTCACCACTTCATACGCTACTCTTTTCGATTAGCAGCAAGGGATCTTTCATATGCACCATCCCACAGACAGGATAGTACATAACACGGCCTTTGGTACACCAGTTGTGGAGCACTAGCTGAAACGAGAAACTAGTCGGAATGTGTAATGCAAATCTCGTCTCTCACAAGTCACTAGTTCTGGGAATAGTAACACGTTTGTTTTGTTTAACGACATTACTAGAGCGCATTGGGCAGGACGTAGCCCAGTGGTAAAGTGTTGCTTGATGCGCAGTTGGTTTGGGATCGATCCTCGTCGGTGCACTTGTTGAAACGAGAAAAAATATGGGAATAGTGTTTAAATAGGCCAGATCAGCGGGCTTGAACCGTAATTAGATATAAAAACGAAAATAAATTAAAATTAGATTTAAGAAAGAACAACCAGAGAGCTGACTTCAAATTGTCTCCCTTTACGATCTTTGCGACGCCATATTAATTGAATCACGTGCGAAGCACTCACAGCTTTCAGTCCCAGCGCTCCGCCAGTCGAGTGATAAGTAGCATTAAACTCTGTCCAAAACATATTAATTTTTGTTAACTAGATTACAGATATTTCAGTTTTTAATTAACAGTCTATCGGGCGTCACTGTCACATATTCGATACAATATCTGTCAGGTCGTCCCAAATTGATGCCAGTGTTAAATGTGAAATTTTTGCTTTGTTTTGTTTTATACAACACTGGCGTAGGAAGCCGAAGGGGGGGGACTCACTTCGTACCGTCGAAATAGTCCGGTTTACATAGAGGACCGGTTTAGACAGAGTTCATCCAGAGTTATGGTTCTTAAATGATCGACAACTCGCGATCAACAATGACATTTGAACCCATGGATGGTTGGGAAACATAGTCATACAAGTCAGACTTTCAATCGATTATTTCACACGAACAGAGACTTTTTAACGATTGTAATTAAATATCAAATATATTTTTCTGCATAAAATATTAGTGGCTGCATATTAAACGTGTCTGTTGATGTTAAAACGTAGAGTTTTAGATCTTGTCTGGTTAAACCATTGGTGCAACAATCCATTTAGATTTTCAAACTTTCCATTTGTCAGACCTTCGTTTTTGAAAAACCCAGGAGTGCTAAAAATCACACTCCTCAAAATGCTTACGAGGGGAGTGGAAATGACACTCCTCAAAATGCATTATTCCCAGTCTGGAGCTCCACGCGGTAAGACGTGTTTGTTTCGCTTGTGCACACTGCACGTGCTTGACTTGGGGGTCCTTCATTTCGTTGTTTTTGTCAGCGATATGAAGTTTTCTACTGGGATGTATGCGGCCATGGCAACTGATTGATAGCTAGAACGCTTCTTGTTTCGACAGCCTGCACCACCAGGTTGGATTATTTTTTAGCGAGATTCCTTGCCTCCACGTCATTTCTCCGTCTGACTGTCGACTCGTTTTTTTCGTGACTCGTATGACGGCCATTCTGCAGAACGCCACGGTTGTTCTACATGTCCGAGCCTGTCCTAGCAGCACTGGAAGATTGACCGCCCCACTCTAAGAAGACATAGGAAGCGGGGTCGGCCCCTACCACTCTTTTTCTAGACTTTACCTTGCTTTATAGTGATACCATCTCGTACCCTCCGGAGTCGGGCCCGTCCGCACTACCATACCAACCCATGATGACTGGACTATACCCTAGTTGATACTCTCTCTCGTTCAGACGGATCCGGCTTCTCAAGATCTGTATTTCAGCACAGCACTACACCTTCAACGTCTATCGACTGTCAATCTAGGGGTTTTCTTGACGGGATGCAACCCATCTCGTCCTTTTAAGGTGTGCACCCAAACGGCCTTAACGAGGCCACTCGCGTGGACAAATCGATCGGACTTTAAACTTTTAGATCTGCGTTCAAAATTTTATGTCGAAATTACTTCTTTTTTAAAAATGTTATTAAATAGTCCGATCCTCTCTTCTTTCTCTTATTTAATTTTGGACTGTCCTTCTAAAATGCTGCAAATTATATCAATGTTCGGCAAAATTCTGCCCATTTTCAACCCCCCTCCCCACCCCCCTCCCTTCCATCCCGAGTCAGGCCACCGATCTTATCGGAGGTCGGACTGGGGATAGGCGTGTTCGAAACCCTAGTGGTATATGGGCACGTTAAACTAGTTATCATCATCATCATCAAAATGCATAGGAGAGGAAAATCGCACTTGGCAATTGACGATCATTGTTCAACTAATTAAGCAGCCCGTCGGTCAGTCAAATCCCAATCCGGTGTAGACAGAGGTAATTAATGCATGAACGGTTCTTTCGTTCTTGATTTTTTATCCGGAGTCCGGAGTAGACAGAGTACAATGACAATGACAATGACAAAGAGAGCAAGCTGTTGTAGCACACGCCTATCCTGGCCACAGGGACCGGCCTTGGCCGGTTCCCTCTGTCCAGGACAGGAAAGGGTTGGGGGAGGGTTGTAGAGAGAGAACGCCTGCACTCGCAAGTGCAAGGGAGCACCAGCAGTCCAATGTTGGTGACAGGCGGGGGGTATTTGGTGCTATAGAATTTTGAAAGTCCCGTAGGATTATGTCAAAGAGGAAGACGTGCGCGTTTTACATGAAGGAAATTTGGCGCAATTTTGATGGTCGTTCTAATTGAAATAGTGAAGAGAGCCAATAGGTTTTGCTTTTAGTATTCCGAAAGTGGCTCTTTATTATGACCGGACAGAGTACGGATTATCAAAAGTCGTGTTATGTACTACCCTGTCTGTGGGATGGCGCTTACAAATGATCCCTTGCTGCTTGTCGAAAAGAGTAGCCCATGAAGTGGCGACAGCGGGTTTCTTCTCTCAATATCTGACTGGTCCTTAACCATATGTCAGGCGCCATATTACCGTAGGCCTAAATAAAATGTGTTGAGTGCGTTGTTAAATACAACATTTCGTTCGTTTAATTCCTGTAACACACGGAGTTTCTTGCTTGCAGTATCATTCTGCGCATATCTGTGCGTGCATTTAACCATTGTTGTTTGACGTGTTTGGGTTGTTGTTTGTTTTTGTTGTTTTCGTTTGGCATTTTTGTTGCTGTTTTTTTGTTTGCGGAGAAGGGGGGGGGGGGGGGGGGCTTGAATCCCAGTGGTAAAGCTTCCTCCTGATACGCGGTCGGTTTGGGATCGATCCCCGTCGAAGGGCCCATTGGGCTATTTCTCGTTCCAGCCAATGCACCACGACTGGTATATCAAAGGTCGTGGTATATTTTATCCTATCTGGGGGATGGTGCGTATAAAATTTCCCTTGCTACTAATGGAAAACAAATGTAGCGGGTTTTCTTTCTTTTTGTAAAAAATTACCAAATGTTTGACATCCAGTAGCCGATGATTAATAAATCAAGAATGCCGTATTGATTGCCATATCGTTTACAGTAGCTCAATACCAAAAAAAAGTTTGGACGAATGAATGAATGACTGAATCAATGAATGGACGAACGAACGAACGAACGGACGGACGGACGGACGGACGGACGGACGGACGGAGGAATGACTGAATGAATTAACGAACGAACGAACGAACGAACGCACGCACGGTCGGACGAATGAATGTATGAATGAATGAAAGGACGGACGGACGGACGGATGGACGGACGAAAGGACGGACGGACGGAAGAACAAATGAGCGAACGAACGAATGAATGAATGAAGCGACAGATCCGAGATTTTAAACACTACAACATATTTGTTCACCATTAAAGCCGTTTTTTTATCTAAATTAGAAGTACTTAAATTTAGTTATTTACAATATTAAATTTCATACACTTGTAGTGGTTCTGGTCAGCCAGGTTTTTGCATTACCCCAAAATACATTTGTGATAATTCTAAAAACGCACGTTTGTCTGAGAAGTAATGATTATGTTATAGAGACAAGCTCTAGTTATTTTTGATGGTATTTCCCTGTTTAAACATCACAAACTTCAGCTTTTCTCTGTTATAAACTAAGTGTCCATTTCCAACTGAAACTAGGATGTGTGCCTTTAAACGACACTCCAGCACAAAAATATATATCGGCTACTGAGCGTCAAACAAAGGCAAGCACATAAACATTGTTTTCCTGTCTTTAAGTTGTTATAAAGTTAACCTTTAACACTGTCGCCTGAGAATTTCTTTTGCATATAGTACAACATAGTGCTTCCTATTGGATGACGCAAGTGCAGCACGACTGGTATATCAAAGGCCGTGGTAGTTGCTATCCTGTCTGTGGGATGGCACATATAATAAAAAATATATATATAAAAAATAATTTTAAAAATCCCTTGCTTCTAATGGAAAATGTAGCGGGTTACCGGCATCGGTGGTGTCGTGGTTAAGCAATCCGACATGAGGCTGGTATGTACTGGGTTCGCCGCCCGATACCGGCTCTCACCCAGAGCAAGTTTTAACGACTCCGAGGGTATGTGTAAGACCATTACATCCTCTTCTCTCTCACTAACCACTAACAAACTAACAACTAACCCACTGCCCTGGACAGACAGCTCAGATAGCTAAAGTGTGTGCCCAGGACAGCGTGTTTGAGCCTTAATTGGATATAAGCAAGGGACGAAGTTGAAATGAATGAATACATGCAGCGGATTTCCACTCTAAGACTGTATATCAAAATTACTAAATCACTGGCGTAGGAAGCGGGGGGGGGGGGGGGGGGGGGGTGGCAAGGTGCCGTGGGGGGGGGGACAAGGGGGCATGTGCCACCATTTCCAGATATTTTGCTTTATATTTGCAGTTATCTTTCGACTAGCCTGACAAAATGGCATCGTCGTGGTGCACACGTCATCAGTCAAAATCATAACAGCACTAAAGATACCAGGCTACCTTGAAGCGTCAGCAGGAACCATGGACTGAATTCAGTCAGTTGTTTTTCTCTAAACGCTTGCGAACAATTTTAACTGGGAAGTGGTTATTCGATTTAATGTGTAGCGAAAAACAACAACATCGGGCCGAATTTACGAAGCCTTTCTTCTTCTTCTTCTTCTTCTTCTTCTTCTTCTTAAAAGCAAGTGTTTAAGCATTGTAAATGTATGTAAGACATAAACAGGCTCTATAAGCTCGGCTCTTGGGGACAAGCGTTATCGACAGACGGCTGGCTGAACTCATCCCTCTTCTCGGAACATCATCTCGGGTTACTTTACAAGAACTCATGACTCGTTTCCGTGAAATGAGGAACCGGATAACAACGAAGTATTTTTTTATGCGATCGCTGTCAACTGTTTTGCTTCAATCGTTATTTTTTTTGGAGATAAAAATTATGACAAAGATAATCAGCTGACACGAGGCTGTGTGAATTAAAATAAAGATTAAGGACTGAATGTTTCGTGGAAGAAGAAATGTTTAAAGGAACGGGAAGTTACTTAGTAATGCTAGCATTAGACTGTCAGTTGCCACGACGAAGTTGGCAAAATAGACGATTGCGTTGTAATTTCCCAGCTTACAACGGGTGAACTCGGATTAACAACTAACAGGTTATACGACGAGAATCGAGTTGTAAGAGCGCTCAGACTGGAAACTGGGCAGTCGTAGAAGTCCAAACAAAAGCAAAACGACATGTTACCAAAACTGAATGAAAACCAAACCAAGGTCACACCAATAAAAATATCTTCTTTCAATTCAATTCTTTATTCACTCAGACCATATACATAGTACATGAGTAATATAATATTGAATTTTGTATTCATTTGTTCATCTTCCTACTTTAGAAAATGTATTTCGTTAAAAAAATTGGATTTTGGATTAAACTGGTGTGTCGTGCAATCTTGCTACTTCGTCTTCTGAGTTTAGACACGATAAACAAATTATATTTCTTCTGCTCACTTATTGGAAAACAAAATTATGAGCATGATCGAGAAATAGAAATATTATTCCAAAACTACTATAGATTTATGAAATATATATATATATATATATATATATATATATATATATATATATATATATATATATATATATATATACAGTTTTTGTTTCGAAAAACCCTTCCCGTATTCTATGTAGAAGAATAACTGTATATTTAACGACACCCCAGCAGAAACAAATACATCGGCTTTTGTGTGACAAAAAAGGGATATGCCGATAAACAATAAAACACAGAGCAAATAGCTATGACAGCGTCACATTCATGAAAAAGAACGACACATATCGACATAACAAAATATTTTTTAAAAACCCATACACACAAAAATAAGCACAAATAAGACACAAAAACCAACAACTACCTACACCCATCCATCCAAAAAACAATCAACAATCAGACGAAACCCACTACACTTTTCCTAATCCAGCAAGGGATCTTTTATATGCAACATCTGTCCCACAGACAGTATAGCACATACCACGTCCTTTGATATACCAGTCGTGGTGCATTGTTTGGAACCAGAAAAACGCCAAGATGATTCAGTTCTGCGACGCAAGCACTTCAAGCGAGCGCTCAACCGACTGAACTAAATCCCGCCCCCGTGGTAAAGATGAACAAAACAACATGTTTTAGACAACACAATACCGGATGTCCGCCTTGGCAGTGTCACCATTTGGCAGCTTAGGTTCTTCACTGTTTACTTGTTGATATAAACTAGGTCACGGCGTTTCAAAATCAATCTCAGAGTTTTGGTTGGGGTTTACGATTAGGGAGAAGAAAGTCTGGTTCCCTGACGCCTACTTCAATTTATTTTGGGGAACAAAACACAAATGACAAAATTTAAAAAGAGTATTATGTCGACCATGAGTGTCGTGTATCAACAAATATATACTCTTCAAAAAAAGTGGGGGAACCTGAAATATTAATGTTAATATCAACTTTTAGACCGAACATACGTTTTGACCATAGGCATCCTAGTAAAGAACGTTCAGGTCTGTTTATCAACACACCGAAACACATTTCATAGTTTGCACGTGCATCACGCAGTTGCCCCGTACACGTGCGTGGGATGTCATTTTCGAGTTTGACAATTTCTAGGAAGATCCATTAATCACTGTGGAAAATTATTTCTGTCAATCTTTTTCATTCTGTTGATAATACAGTTGTTATTGTTTTGTTTTTAGTCATTTTTATTGTTTGAATTTGCGATTTACTGATAAAAAAAACGTCAACTTTCAAATTTCACTTCTGACATCAATCGTCCTTCAAGATCTTTGGTGGTCATAAAACCTACTGTAATACTGAACTACCGGTTGTAATGTTTGCCCAGTTAATTCACTATTATCATATAGCCATTCCCCACAGCTAATATACCTTACAATTTTGCCAATTGCAAATTCTTATTAGAGTTCCCCTACTTTTTTTTTTGAAGAGTATATTAGTTGTGAATGAGAACTATATTAAAGGAGCATACTCTATTTTTCAGCCTGTGAAAAAGGACACTTAGTTTAGTTAATACATAAACCTGCGCAATACATTTGGATTAATATATAACAGAGAGAAGCTAAAATACCATATGTTTAAACGGAGAAATGCCGTCTAAAAATAAGTAGAGCTTGTCTGATAGCCATTACTTCTCAGACGAACGTGCCTTTTTAGAATTATTAAAAATAATTTTTTAGGATATTACAAAACCCTGGATGACCAGAACCACTTCTGGTGTATGCAGATTAATATTCTAAATAATAAAATGTAAACACGTCTAACTTAAATTATCAAAGACGGCTTTAATAATGAAACTTACGTCGTAGTGTTTGAAAACTAGGGTCCGTTACTTTAACGAGTTTGTATACCACACACGTTTCGGACCCGTCCATCCCGGGTCCGGTGTCTGGCATGGCAAGTTCTATTAGTTCTGACACTTCCAGGATGGAACAGAGGGAATGCGCTAACACGTAATGTGTTATTATTGCGCGTGTTTACCCACTAATACCGGATGCGATATTTTGGCGGGTATTCTATATAAATTCTACCGCATGTCGTACTGGCTAAACACAAGCATCGAACACGATGGCGTGTAAGGTAAGGAAACTGAAAAAGTTGTATTTCTATGTTCCGTTCTCTTACTAGTCTCCTTTTAAAAATTATTTTTGTCAATAATTCAAGTTTGGTTTACATAAAACGAACAGAAAATTTGTTTTGCTGGTAACCAAAGATGTTCTATTTATGTAATATTTGTAAAATCATTGGTTAACATACAAATAAAACAGCAGTACTCATCCATAGCAGAGGCGGATCTAGGAAAGGGGGTGGGTGGGCCAGGCCCACCCCCACCCCTAAATATTTCAACAGTTATAATTTTATTATATATAATTTTCTTTTTTTTTTACGATCCCCTCCAAACCTCCCCCATTGGCATTCCGCCAATACATTTTCTGGATCCGCCACTGCATAGTGAAGAATATCGTCTGCTAGTGGAGTTGAAAATTGGCATTTGTCATTCATGATTATGTGGGCGGAACGTAGCCCAGTGGTTAAGTGCTCCCTTGATGTGCGGTCGGTTTGGGATCGGTCTCCGTCGGTGGCCTCATTGGGCCATTTCTCGCTCTAGCCAATGCCCCACGATTGGTATATCAAAGACCGTGGTATGTGCTATCCTGTCTGTGGGATGGTGCACATAAAATATCCCTTGCTACTAATGAAAACAATGTAGCAGATTTCCTCTCTAAGACTATATGTCAAAATTACCAAATGTTTGACATCCAATAGCTGGTGGTTTTTAAATCAATCAGCTTTAGTGGTGTCGTTAAACAAAACAAACTTTAGTTTCATATGACGCAAAAGTCCTAGAAATATTAAACTAACACATAGTTGTTTTATTATTTATAGGCATTAGGCCACATACACAAGGTTTACTTCTGTCCAACACTGAGTGAGTACATTTGTAAATAGTAATTAGTGAATTAGTAAATAATCTAAATTAGGCAACAACAAAAAAGTCGGTTTTCAGTCAGACCAAAGTTGCAGGAATTGATGCGGCATTTTTTTTGTTTTTTTTGTAAAGCATGGATTGCACAGAAAAGGTGGGTATATTTCATACCGAAATATGGGGCATATTTAAATTGAAATCAGAATGCACGTCCTAGTTCATGCGCGATGGCATTTTGGCTCCAAATGCGGTTTTACGTCAAAGTTCGACCAAAATCGACGTCATACCGGAAAACAAAATGGTGACGTGCGCTGACCAGAGACCAGAGATTTATTTTGTTTGGCCTTACATTCAATTAGAATATTTATTTCCAAAACAGATAAACTAATAAGTGAGGCTTAAACGGTTATATTTACAAACATATACATGTAAAACGAATTGTCAGCGATAGTCTTAGGCCAGATACATGATAACATATATACACACACGCACACACGCACACACGCGCGCGCATATACACGCACACTTACATACAAAACACACATTCACTTAATCATATTGATGTACTTACCATGTTTGACACCCAATTACCGATATCTATTTTTATGCTAGGGTGTCGTTAAGCATTCGTTCATTCTTTTACAGCCTTTTTACATAATATGGGCGCACGCGCACATTCACATACACACACACAAGCGCGCACGCTCACATACAAAATTGTTTTTGTTGACATGACACAAATAGACGTACATGGTATACTGCTACGTAACTATAACGAGCCTATATTAAAATACTTATTTTTTTAGTTTAAATAAATATTTCTCATATTTCTGTTTTCATCGGTTTTTTTTCAGATGCCTGTCCAATCTATAGCGGTGGCCATTTTGATTTGTTTACTTTCTGTCTTAACTAATACGTCGTGCCTTTCTATGCCAGGTAATTATGAGTAAAGTAAAGTAAAGTTTGTTTTATTTAAAGGCATATTGTCACAGACCACTGACCTATTTAATGGTCTAACAAAGTATTACCTGAACAAAAATAATTTGATTTGTCCCAAAATGTACTTTATTCAACCATCTTCATAAGCACCATACTCTATTTATTAATAATATTTTGCAAAAATAATTGAATTATGGCAATGGTCCATAATTCAAAAACTAAAATTGCCGAGAGGCATGACATGGATTTCACTCCATCATGGTTTAGTTAAGATGATGCAATAGCTAGATTTGGTTTCTAACAATTATTTATTATCCAATTTTAGATAAATATGGTCCTTAAATCTGTGACAGCACATTGGGGTTGAGGGGGTGGGGAGAGGCATAAGCGTACGAGGTAGGGGGCAGGGGGGGGGGGGGGGGGAAACAGCTGCCATCCTAGTGCTGGAACAAAACCTCAAATTCGCGTAAAAACGATAAAGATATTTGAGCAAAATGTGCTAACCTGAGACCTTTTAACCATGCATTTCCATCAGTCTACCTTCAAAAATACTTGTAATCCATGTAAACATGCGTAGTTATTCGTTAGCAACTCTATATAGCTGCTTTGGTAGTAAATTTTGTTATTCAAATTCGGGGGGGGGGGGGGGGGGGGGGGAGAGAGAGAGAGAGAGAGAGAGAGAGAGAGAGAGAGGGGTCGTCCTTTTCCATTCTGACAGTAAGTAACTCTCATTCCCAGACTACACGAGCCACCCGTGCCTTCGTGAATGCGACTCGACAGCGCCCCCTAGAGTGTGCGAGTATAACTTCACCGTGGAGAACTACGCGACGCGTACCAAAGCCTGCTACGACTGCCCCTTCACCCCCTCCGACTGCTTCCGGCCGCACTGCATCCCGGGAGACGGCAACCCGAGGTCGGTTATTGTTGCGAATCGAATGCTTTCTGGTCCATCCATACAGGTAATTATAAAACCATGAATTCAAAATATCTACTGACTAACCAAGTAAAGATTTAAGTTTTTAACATTTTAATTTTTATTACATTCTAACTGAATTTGTGTTTCTCTTGTTTTCTTACACACCCGTTGGTGAGAACATTATTCGTTATTTTTACAACACATACTTGTTAACACATATATGTGCGATAACATTTTACAGATATACGACTGACTGCACCTAGGTCATGACCGGGTCACAAATGCCATACCATCCAATAAAAAAGCACGGTAGAAATCGATCACTAGATGTGACGTACAAGTTAACCTGAAATTGACTTGTCTGTGACGCACAAGTTAACTAAAAGCGCTAGGGCCTAAAATAGGTTTTGGATGGAAAAGGCGTTTAAATTTATTTTTAAGCTGTTTTCTGAAGATATGTAACAAATAGAATACTAAATTCGTGTCCGTTAGATACCATTTATCTTAAGTTTTAAAACAACTCGTTGTAAGATAACGGTATCTAACGGCCACTCATGTATTATTCTCGATGTAACTACTACTCTTGTTGCTCTTTTAATACCTTATATTTGTATGCTGTATATATTGTATAGTAAGCAAAGCCGTGGTATGTACTATCCTGTCAGTGAGATGGTGCATATAAAAGTCCCCTTGCTGCTAATCGAAACGAGTAGTCCATGTATAAACTACATACATATATATACACCACGCAATAACACAAACCTCCTGCCAGAGATGAAGAAAGGAAGGAAATGTTTTATTTAACGACGAACTCAACACATTTTATTTACGGTTATATGGCGTCGAACATATGGTTAAGGACCACACAGATATTGAGGGAGGAAACCCGCTGTCGCCACTTCATGGGCTACTCTTTTCGATTAGCAGCAAGGGATCTTTTATATGCACCATCCCATAGACAGGATAGCACATGCCACGGCCTTTGATATACCAGTCGTGGACTGGAATGGAAGGAAGGAAATGTTTTATTTAATGACGAACTCAACACATTTTATTTACGGTTATATGGCGTCAAACATATGGTTAAGGACCACACAGATATTGAGGGAGGAAACCCGCTGTCGCCACTTCATGGGCTACTCTTTTCGATTAGCAGCAAGGGATCTTTTATATGCACCATCCCATAGACAGGATAGCGAATACCACGGCCTTTGATATACCAGTTGTGGACTATTTGTGACTAATTTATTCCATATTTAGGCCTGACACAAACAATATTTTTTGTTTAATTCTAACTGTATATTTAGTTATTATGATGCTTTAAAATATGCTTTTGTTTCTATCTCTTCTAATTCAAATTATAAATTTCATAGCCTTATTACCCCACCAACCCCCTGCCTTGGACACATCCACTGAGGAATCTCAGAAACTGTGCCCATGGCAGTCGTGCTCGAACCTTCAGTGGATGTAAACACGAGTCAAATGGCTGATTGATTGATCGACTAAACCCCTATCCAGGACGGACAAGTCCATATAGCTGAGGTGTGTGCCCAGGACAGTGTTCTGGATATAAGCACTAAGATAACTATAATTTAAATTAATAAATCTCTAAGGAATCTTGCTAGTCGAGGCCTCGGGGATTTTTACGCCATCCAGGCTGGTAGGTACTGGGACTCCAATCCCTGAGGTGGGAGTGCTCCCCCTGAGTGAGTGCTCCGCAAGGCTCAATGGGTAGGTGTAAACCACTTGCACCGACCAGTGATCCATAACTGCTTCAACAAAGGCCATGCTTTGTGCTATCCTGCCCGTGGGAAGCGCAAATAAAAGATCCCTTGCTGCTAATCGGAAGAGTAGCCCATATAGTGGCGACAGCGGGTTTCCTCTTAAAATCTGTGTGGTCCTTAACCATATGTCTGACGCCATATAACCGTAAATAAAATGTGTTGAGTGCGTCGTTAAATAAAACATTTCTTTCTTTCTCTAATGAGATTAAGCCCTCTTACTATGGGAACAAACCCAGATTTTAATCAGAGGCTGTGCCTACAGTAAGCGTGTTTGAACCTTCGGGATATAAGCACTTTAGTACCTACCAAACAAACGAGGGAAGGATGTAGCTCAGTGGTACAGAGCTCGCCTGACATGCGGTACAACGCAGGATCGATCGCCCTCAATTCCGTGTTCACCTGTCCCAGCCAGAATGAATGAATGAATAAATGAATGTTTAACGACACCCCAGCACGAAAAATACATCGGCTATTGGGTGTCAAACTATAGTAATGCAAACAAATAAAGTGATGATCAACATCAATAGAAAAATTCAAGATTTAAATAAAAACATTGTCAAGAACTGTGCAAAAACACAAATATCACAGATAGATACTGACTTTTACTCAAAATTTCAATTTGTGCTGTATTGGCCATTCTCAAAGAGAATGTTACACCCCTGCACCACGGTGAGGTTACAACACGCGCAAGGGTGTCCCGGTCAGAGTTCCACGACTGGTGTATCAAATGCCGTGCTATAAATGTTGTGCCAATTATAAGAGAGGAGCATATAAAGTATTTCTTCCCGCCCCGCTTCTTCAAGACAGGAGTCGCCTTTGTAGAGGAAGCGGGTATATTTTTTCTCTCTGTGTCTCTCTCTCTCTCTGTCTGTCTCTGTCTCTCTTTATGTAAGGTTGTCGTTGAATAACAATCCTTTCCTTCTCCGTGTAACAGGTGTGCGAAGGCGACGAAGTGGTGGTCAACGTCCATAACAAGATGATTGGGGGTGAGGGGACGACCATTCACTGGCACGGGCTGCACCAGCGGGGAACACCGGAAATGGACGGAGCTGTGCTTGTCACACAGTGCCCCATACATGCGCATTCGACATTTCAGTATCGGTAAGCAGACGACATCGTCATTAGCATTTCCAAATTCGAATCCCTGTCGCAGGTGGCATCATACTAGAGTTATCCACCCATTTGGTTGCCCAAAATACGGAAACGAATACGAGAAAATATAGTGTTCGTGTTATGTGATTAATGGCTGGGGAGCTGCTTTGTATGCTGAATTGTTACACTGGGTTTGACAGGGAAGATGATGCAGTTTGTGAATATGTGAACTTGGTTTACACTGGATACTGCATAATGTCCCCCACAGCACCTTGAAGTCATGCAACATTTGTATAAAATGCACAGAAATGGGTGTGATTCGGTCCTTAAGCCCACGTGTGTTTGTTTACATTGATATAACGTGAAAAAGAGGTGGACAACAGAGGTCGTCCTTTTGAGTGTTCACTGGCCCCAGGCAGGTAATGTTTCTTGTGAAATGCCAATGGTCTGATGGAATTAATAAAAGTACTACAGCCACTGGGGCTATATGAGAAAACTTAGTGTAATTAATTATGGTCTGAGACCAGGTGCCCGTACCGAATATTGTTCACTGGAGAAGGGTGTAGACTGTTGCGATCAAATGTTTTAGGGGGTTCGGGTCATAGCCCCTAAAATACATTAGAATGAAGAAAACTAGCTTGGAACGGGAGAGGGGTTCGACCACAACCCCACCCCTCTTTGTACAAATGACATCTTCCAGCGCTCTTCCTTTCTAACGAAGATAGGCCAGTGATGTACGTGTGTAGAAGTATTTATATAGAATAGACCGTAAACAGAGTCGCAATCTGATTAAAATTAGCTTTACTGGTCTACTGGTTGGTGGAATGCAGTAATAAACTCTGGATTGTATACTAGTATAAACAAATTTTATCGCTATACCATCACGTTGTTTTTGTTTTTTTGTCTTGAAACGAATTTTATATAAACTTTTATATTGAAATTAGTTTCCGGCATAATTCGTAATTCACCCGAATCATTTCGTATACCCATTTCGCATAATCCCGAATGTTTTCAAATTCTTTTCAAATCACTGGCATGATTTTGCAAGTAAGGTTTTGATTCGTCGAATGAAAGGTCAACTGGACATGACCTCCAACGGGGTGCTGTTAGATCCACAGGTAATGGTAATTAACCAGTGGAGCTAATTTTAATTAGATTGACAGGGTCAGAACTGACCGAAAATATATGCGTTATATATGCGGTCATGATATATCGGCGTGTGTATGTGGGTGGGAGAGGGAGAGGGTGGTATTCTGCCACGCGATATTTTAATCTCTGGATAGCCTCAAACGCAATTTCCTACCCTCTCCGGTGTCTACGGATCTGTTCTATTAAGTGCTGCTCCGAAAGGCAAAGTCCGGAAATTACTTAGTTTCAATGAAGACATTCCTTGTTCGAATCTTCTAAGTGGAGACTGAATGATGTCTTAAACGTATACCCATATACGTGTTTGTAGGCATTATAATACGTTCAAGCCGACGTCTTTGATAGAAAACGACTGTCGATGTTTTCTTGTCACGGGGAAATAACTCCTGAAGAGAAATGGTCCTGCTGATCTGATTGAGTTGCGTCCCTTACTACTAAGAGCACGGTATTGCTGGTGATAGAGCGGTTATTATTAGGTTGTTTAGTTTATCAGGTAGTGGGATCGCATATTTACACAGAGTGCCGTCTATAATGTGTTTTAATAGCTGAACGAGGAGGCGTAAGACGACAGGCAGCCCAGATAGTCGAGGTGCGTGCCCAGGATAGCGTACTTTAACTTTGAATAGATATAAGGACAATTAATTCCAAAGTTTCTTACTATCACTCTAAATCAACCCATAATTTAAAAAAAAATTTTTTTTTTTTATAATATTCCTCTTTCCTTTGCTTTCTAGTAATAGCACAAAATATTTCGATAGATTTATGATTTAGTGTATACTTGATAACTGAATAATTTACTATAGTCTACACCTTTAAACCAGTGACATTTGTTTGCTCTTTCCTCAGAAGCTAAATAAGTACTGGGGCGGGACATAGCCCAGTTATAAAGTGTTCGGTCCAGGATCGATCCCCGTCGGTGGACCCATTGGGCTATTTCTCGTCCCAGCCAGTGCTCTACAACTGGTATAACAAAGGCCGTGGTATGTTCTATCCTGTATGTGGGGGTGGTGCACATAAAAGGTCCCTTGCTGCTAATCGAAAAGAGTAGCCTTTGAAATGGCGACAGCGGGTTTCCTCTTTTAATATCTGTGTGGTCCTTAACCATATGTCTAACGCCACAAATATAACCGTAAATAAAATGTGTTGAGTGCGTCGTTAAATAAAATATTTCCTTCCTTCCTTCTTAATAAGTTACTGGACTTGCCAAAATTCATATTTTAAGCAACACTTAACTAAGCTATAACTATTAAAGCGACAGACCCTAGTTTTTTAAACACTACCGCGTATTTCTCAGTATTAGACCGGCCTCGGTGGCGTCGTGGTTAGGTCATCGGTCTACAGGCTGGTAGGTACTGGGTTCGGATCCCAGTCGAGGCATGGGATTTTTAATGCAGATACCGACTCCAAACCCTGAGCGAGTGCTCCGCAAGGCTCAATGGGTAGGTGTAAACCACTTGCACCGACCAGTGATCCATAACTGGTTCAACAAAGGCCATGGTTTGTGTTATCTTGCCTGTGGGAAGCGCAAATAAAAGATCCCTTGCTGCCTGTCAAAAAAAGAGTAGCCTGTGTGGCGACAGCCAGTTTCCTCTAAAAAACAGTGTCAGAATGACCATATGTTTGACGTCCAATAGCCGATGATAAGACAGAAAATCAATGTGCTCTAGTGGCGTCGTTAAATAAAACAAACTTTACTTTTTCTCAGTATTAGATCCGGTTTTGATAACTCAAATCAGACATCACTTACTTCTTTTTTTTTTTTTTTTTTTTTTTTTGGTTTAGATTATCCCTGTCCATACAACCGGCCTCGGTGGCGTCGTGGCAGGCCATCGGTCTACAGGCTGGTAGGTACTGGGTTCGGATCCCAGTCGAGGCATGGGATTTTTAATCGAGATACCGACTCCAAACCCTGAATGAGTGCTCCGCAAGGCTCAATGGGTAGGTGTAAACCACTTGCACCGACCAGTGATCCATAACTGGTTCAACAAAGGCCATGGTTTGTGCTATCCTGCCTGTGGGAAGCGCAAATAAAAGATCCCTTGCTGCCTGTCGTAAAAAGAGTAGCCTATGTGGCGACAGCGGGTTTCCTCTAAAAACAGTGTCAGAATGACCATATGCTTGACGTCCAATAGCCGATGATAAGATAAAAAATCAATGTGCTCTAGCGGCGTCGTTAAATAAAACAAACTTTACTGTCCATACATCCGAGTATTCCTGGTCATCCTGGTTCTTGTAATATCGAAAGACGCACGTACCTCTGTAAAGTAACGGTTATCAAGACGAGTGCCACCATCTTTGTTTTAGGACATTTCTCCGTTTCAAAAAGAAAGAAATGTTTTATTTAACGACGCACTCAACACATTTTATTTACGGTTATATGGTTAAGGATCACGCAGATATTGAGAGAGGAAACCCCCTGTCGCCACTTCATAGGCTACTCTTTTCGATTAGCAGCAAGGGATCTTTTATGTGCACCATCCTACAGACAGGGTAGTACATACCACAGCCGTTCTTAGACCAGTTGAGGGTTCTCCGTTCCAACGTCACAGACATTTGTTTCACATTAGTATTACCTTTATACAACTCTGTGACAGGTTTGTAGATTAACCAAACGTAGTGTCCATTTTCACAGGCTATAACTTAGGTCTGCGACTTTAACAAAAAGCTATAATAGATGGCAATATTTAAGGCCATTGTCTTTTATTCACGTTTCAGAGGCGGGTCCAAAGGGCGGGAGTGTGTGTGTGTGTGTGGGGGGGGGGGTGATTTAAGAGGACCGGTCCTCCTGAACTATATTTAAATGTTTCGTTTTTTCTTGCTTCTTTAAAAACAAGTTTTCGCTGTATTGCCTTTTCACAAGTTGGTCCATAAGCTTTTTCCACTTAGGTCTCACTACACAGATGTCATATGCCATTGAAATCCATGTTAAATTGCCCAACTTTAACAACATGCACTATTGCGAACATATATTATATAAGCATTTATTTTCACTCCAAAATTGAGAACATTTCCGTCTCAGTATTTGCTATATGACCGCATCTGGCTGTAGTACCGGTCTGAGCAGGTGGTTCTTTAACCGATTCACTCCGGCTGTCTATTGTGCTATACACCCATGTTCCAAAAGGTCAATACACAATATTACAAAACAGAATGGGGAAAATACAGCCAGGAGGCTTACCATTAAACATACATATTGTTTTAATTCTTCACCATTTCCTAGAAGTGAATATGTGAACCATAACTTGTGTCACAATTAGGAATTATTGTGGACCGTGATCAATGAACTCTCACCCGGAAGTGAACTGTGTAATTAAACCTTTGCCCCCACCCCCAACCCCCCTTCCCTAACCAACCCCCAATATTTGCTAGATCCGTACCTGAATTTGACTCTTAATACAAGACATATAATTATGTTCAGGTTTTCTGCGCGCTCACCCGGTACTCACTTCTGGCACGCTCACGCCGGGGTACAGAGGGGTGATGGTCTTTTCGGGTCGTTTGTCGTCCGCCAGTCGGCCGCGAGGGAACCGCACCGGAAGTTGTACGACTTGGACGAATCGGAACACACGATCACGTTAATGGACTGGATGCGGAAGACGAGTGTGGAAGTATTCACAGACAAACACCACAGCGGCGGACCCGCTTTCCCGCAGTCGTTGCTGGTCAATGGTAGGTCATTTAGTAGTATCAGTGTAGGAGTGTTGGTATAAAGTGCTCCTACTGGCAGTAGCTAGTGGGTATTTCCCTATTAGCTCAGTTGGCAGAGCGCTAGACTCTCGTATTTTTCTGTTACACTGGAATATTTTGTTTTCAAAATCTGGATTAGCGATATTTCTAGTCAATTAAACTACTGATTAATGTTTTAATATTGTGTAACAATCTCCGAGACTTGAGTAGCGAATCGCGACGCGATACTGAACACAATATTTTCTACAGATTCTCCGTTGCAAACATTCATTTCCCTATTTCACTTCATTCTTTCATCTTTTTCTTCAGGAAGAAGCCAGTTCCATAAGATTACCTTAAACAACACCAATGAAACCACTCACATTCCGTATTCAGTATTTGACGTCAAACAAGGTCACAGGTATCGCTTCCGTGTCATCAGTAACGCCGCCCAGAACTGTCCAATGCAGGTGTCGGTGGATAACCACACGCTTCTAGTTATCGCCCTTGACGGATCTCCCATCCAGCCAGAGCCGTTTGACGTCATCAATATTTTTGGTGGCGAGAGAATAGATTTCGTTTTATCAGCCAATCAGAGCGTGGGAAATTATTGGCTGCGTGTTACCGGAGACGGATCTTGCGGCTTCTACTTCCTGCGGGCCATGACTCTGGCTATACTGAGGTATACTGGCGCACCGGAAGTTGTTCCTACAGCAGCGACAGATTTTAAAATTGCTACACAATCTGATCGGGTAAGCGACTGTTAGCCAGTGACATAGCTAAAATTCCCAAACATTGTACAATATTTCATTTGTACTGTACAGATAAAAATTTAATAAAACATACTTAAGAGGTGAGTATGATATATATATATATATATATATATATATATATATATATATATATATATATATATATATATATATATATACACACACTATATATGTATTATGAATTAAATAATCATAAATAACGAATCGTCTCACATAACAGGTAATATTTCCGCCATTGTTATCAATTTAACAATGGTACTCTTGCTCGATAGCCTCTGTGAGGGAAAGAAACACGATATCTTCGCATGTTTACACCGCCACATAAATTCAGTTAGATGTAGTGAAAAGTTTCCGCTTGTGCTATGCATGCTTGGCAACTGCTTCTTTATACACCACCATCTGTCTTGTGCAAGCCCCGGTCCATAAGCGTACGAGACAGGGAGGCAGGAGAATGGGGACAACTACCCCCTAGTACTGGAGCAAAACCTCAAATTCGGGCAAAAATTATACAGATGTTCGGGCAAAAAGCGCTAACTTGAGATCTTTTTAACATGTATTTCCATCGTTCTACCCTCAAAATTAGTTGTAATCCATGTAAAAATGCGTAGTGATTCGTTTGTAACCCTGTATAGCTATACAAGTGCAACGGCTGTAAATAACATTTAGTCGAAAAAGATGTTAAATTTTGCTCGTTAGATACATTTAAAAAAACTCGTTGTGAGATGGTATCTAACGGACACTCAATGTATTATTCTCTATATATTTACCAACATAATTATCGGAATGATTCACCGTTTTATGGGTATACCCCTTTCCCAACTCCGCAAATCTTTGAATATGCAGCCATTTGTCCGATGTTATTTTTGTCTTGGGTTTGATGTGTTTACAAATCAAATTCATTAGAGTGTTCGCGTCTCTTTTAGCAACTAAAACCAAAAGCTCTTTTTGCTTCTCTACAAATCCCGCTTAAAAACCCACTGACCTTCCACCGTACGACGTCTGTGGTACTTTCTTTTGCCAAACTTTGCTTCATTTATTTCAACGATGCAACCTTCGCCTCCTATTACTATGTGTGTAGTATCGTGTCTGTTGGACGGTGCATATAAAATATCACTTATCTCGCCTTCATGTAAAATTCTTTAATCTCATTGGTTGTTTGCCGTTGGACAAATCCCTTATCCCCCTGTGGGCGGAGCCAAATTCTCTTATACCCCGCCTGTAATTTCCAACAGTTTCCAGCCGCCCCAGTTAATGCTAAAGCAATAATTAGATTATAAATAACATTGATAATCAATCAAGTATACATAATTAATTTTATTTTTACTATAAAATACACTATTTCAATACTTTTAAAAGCTGCAATGTTGAACTCGGCCACCTAATTACGGTCGTGGTGTTATTGTATTAATGTGCGATTAGCAAAAGTTTTTTTTTTTTGTTTTTAATATTTTAATTTTTTTACTATATACATTTCTGATAAAAAAAAAGTGTTTATTTTTTATTTTTTATTCATATCTGTTTCAGACAATTTCGTATTACAAACATTTGAAGTTAAAAACTCGTTTATCGATGGAACTATTTTTCAAGTGGCAAGTGGTTTCGTTCGCGTCCGCGTGGTACGGCTCCGTTAATAAATTGTTAACAATTATTGTCTGGCGTTATTTTGATTATTTGGCTATATGGTTTAACATGTCGGCAAGATAAATTCGTTGTAGAAGCATCTTTCGGGGTATATGGCTTTTTATGTACCCTCTGTGTGTTCTTTTACCCCCTCGCCTTCGGCTCGGGGTAAAAGAACACACAGAGGGTACATAAAAAGCCATATACCCCTCGTGATGCTTCTACAACTTATATTGTTACTAATAGCAAAATGTCGCGGGTTTCCTCTCTAAGACTATATGTCAAAATTACGAAATGTTTGACATCCAATAGCCGATGATTAATAAATCAATGTGCTCTAGTGGTGTCTTTAAACAAACCAAACTTACTCTTTTTTAACCTAGTTTTTGAGTCCTTACAACACGAATGGTCCAGCCACTAGCCGGCATGTTGTGGAGATGACGTCACTTCACCCCGATGACGTCACACTGAAAGCCACGCCCGACAAGAAGTTTTATCTGCGAGTTGACTTCAACCGCATCAACAACTACAACTACCACAGCCCCGAGCTGTACCCGCTAGAAAACGTCACGTCGGCGATGGAGCTGCTCACAAACCAGATCAACTACATATCGTCCATTCTACCCCCCTCTCCGTTACTGACGCAACATGGGGATGTTCCAGAGGTGGGTTAGACCACACACCCACACACACACACACACACAAAAAATTAAAAAAAGAAAGAAAAAACCCACACAAAAAAACACACAAAAAACACACAAATAACAACAACACAAAAACACACACACAAAAAGCAAGAAATGAACAAAAAACGTTCAAACAAAACAATACAAAACCTTCCACCTATAACACCTCACCCCACTCCATTTCGATTAGCTACATTTAGTAATCTTTGTCCTTTTGCGAAATCAAGCCCATATGAATCGGTCGGATATGTGCCCCCCCCCCCCCCCCCCCCACACACACACACACACACATTTGAGGTAAAACATTTTGTTTGCCTACACTATATAAATACAGATACAAATTAGGGGCCTAATTCACTAAACTCTCGCAACTTTGCGATCTCGCAGTGCAATGCTAAAAAGACTTGCAAAGAGGATGCTGTGTTGTCTAGCAGAGCCTAAGAGACCTTTGTGAATTAGGCCCCTGGCTCCTGCCTCTCTCGCCAACTAAAGATTATCAGGGGCGTAGCCTGAGCTGGACATGGGGGGGTTCGAATATGAGCCAAGTGGACCTTTTATTTTTTGTTTTTGCACCACCAGAAACTCCATATGTATAAACCTGTTTGTTTTAGTTCTGAAAGCGGACCATTAGCTTCAAGTGTGCGTGCGTGACCCCCCCCCCCCCCCCCCCCCCCACCCCAGTCTACGCCCCTGATTATGCACACACACCCCCAGGTATCGGTCCTAAGGGCCTGGAATTTATAATAAAACGAACGTACTCCATAGCTTTATTGTGTGGTAAAATTAGTATACGTTACTTACGTTCCCTAGACTCCATATACACACTAATAATACTAGTGGCAAGCTATTGCAATTCCGCCATTTGTCATTAGACGGCGGGACGTAATCCAGTGGTAAAGCGCTCGCTTGATACATGTTCGGTCTAGGGTCGATCCCGTCAGTGGGCCCATTAAGCTAGTTCTCGTCCCAGCCAGTGCACCACGACTGGTATATCAAAGGTCGTGGTATGTGCTATCTTGTCTATGGGAAGGTACATATAAAACATCCCTTAATACTGATGAAAAAACTGGCGGGTTTCATCTCTAAGACTGTATGTCAGAATTACCAAATGTTTGACATCCAATAGCCGATGATAGATAAATCAGTGTGCTCTAGTGGTGCCGTTAAACAAAAGCAAACTTTAACTTTAATTAGATAAGCATGGAATTGGATAGAAATGAACGAAATAATGTAACCTATTCAAGTCACCATCAAAATTATACCCACCCATTTTGACTTGGTAGACTATACACAATGCTTTCAAATCAATGGTAAGAAAACCTGGAAAGACATTTTTATGAATCGTGTATATAAGAAAAAAACAAAGAGAAAACCTCCCCCATCAAAACCAAAATCAAAACAAACAGCCCACACGCACGCACACACGCACACACTCACAAACTTGCACGCGTGCGCTCGCACAAAAAACAAACCCACCTAAAACCCACTGCAAAACAAAACCTATTAGGTGAAACCTCCTAAAACTGGACCCTCTGTAAACCGGAATTCCCTCAAAACTGGACGCCTTTCGTGGTCCCTTTTTAAATATCTGTGCAGGAGAGAACCTCTCTAAACTGGATACCTCTAAAAACCGGACATTGTACTTGTTCCCGAGCGTGTCCGGTTTAGAGGGGTTTCAATGTATAATTTCTCTTAGGACTCTAGTATGTTCGTTTTGTGTGTCGCTCTAGGAGATGTTTTGCAACGAACGCACGGTCAAGAAGAACTGTACGCTGGAATTCTGCGAGTGCGTGCACGTGCAGGACGTGCGACTTAATGACGTCATAGAACTGGTTATAGTGGATGAAGGGCAATCACACTGGAGTAACCACCCCTTTCATCTCCACGGCCACCAGTTTCGCGTCGTCGCTTTGGAAAAAGTCAGCAAACAAGTATGCAGTACAGGGAATATAAAAGGACTACGTTGAGTTTGTAGCCAATAAAGTATTTTATAATATAATATAAAACAGTGGCGGTAAAAAGCGGCCCCGTCCCTCCCCCCCTCCCCCCACACACACATACACCTAAAAGTATGCACCAGTTATATTTTTTATTTATTTTTTTATGTTGGAGAACTCGAGGAATCCTTTCGCTAACGTTTGTGGCCTACGGTCGCATGTCATTGAGGACCCCCTAAATGGATTTTCTGGATCCACCACTACAAAAATATAATTATATTTTCTTGCTTAGAATATGGACGTCTATATATAATACTAAATACAGGCGCGTTTCTACTCTTCATACTTTTTGTAGTAGTTCAGTATGTATATTTGTTTACTATAATTTCGCATCTAACAATTTGTGGGATGGTTCCATATAAAAGATCTCTTGCTACTAACGGAAAAATGTAGCGGGTTTCCTCTCTAAGGCCACATATCAGAATTACCAAATGTTTCACTTCCAATAGCCTATGATTAATAAATCACTGTGCTCTAGTGGTGTCGTTAATGGAAACAAACTTTTAGTTCAATATTTATGGTTAATTTCGCAATTGGTCTTTAAAGAATTTGAAATATGATTTCAGATTGAATTACTCATATCTACTACATAGTGTTTTCCCTAGCTTCTTTTAGCATAGTGCAGCACCATGCCTCAATAGTCTAGCACCATCTTGCCTTAATCAGCATCATGCTGCCTTGAGATTAAACAAGCCTTTTTCAGTAATTAATTCTAAAATTGCCTTTATAAAACACAAAAAGGTATTATTATTTAATAAAATATGCATTTTATACTTTTTGCCATTCATTTATTAAAGCAAGCACATAAATTGCATTAATGTTTAATAAGTGCCCCGAAAATGGTGAAAATGCCCCAAAAGTGTTTGGTCTACCATGCCTTGCCTAATTTCTAGGGAAATCACTAACGCTACTGGCTACAAACTCAAGAAGGTTGCATTTTTACACATATGTAATTATATTTATGCACTAGCTACAAGTTAAGGGCCAATTAAGGGCCAATTAAGGGCCACATGAACACTGTATCTGAGAGGGGTAGCCCATTCTCTATTCCAGTGGTACGGAAACGCTCTTACAGTTAAAGGGGCAATCCTGAGTTTGCTGCAATTTTTAAGATGTTATCGACTAACAGAGACTTTTTAACGATTGTAATTACATATCAAATATAGTTTTCTGCATAAAATATTAGTGGTTGTATATTAAACCTGTTTCTGATCGTTCTAATATTTGTACTAGGTTAAATTTCATTTTATTTTTTTAAATATTGTTTTACGTACGTACGAAATTATTTGAAGACAAAATCCAGTTTGGGCTTCTTACAAATATTAAGACGACCAGAAACACATTGAATATACAGACAACTGATATTCTAAACAAGAAAATATATTTAATATGTAAGTTTAATCGAAGAAACATTTTATTAGTCGGAAACATCTTACAATGCAGCAAAGTCAGGAATGTCCCTTTAAGAGAAACATCTTACAATGCAGCAAAGTCAGGAATGTCCCTTTAAGAGAAACATATTACAATGCAGCAAAGTCAGGAATGTCCCCTTTAAGAGAAACATCTTACAATGCAGCAAACTCAGGAATGTCCCTTTAATGGATGACGGAATGGCTCACTTTCAGCATCTTACTACTTGTTCCATGGTGTTAAAAGTGTTAACATAAAAAACGAATTTCACTTGCACCATGCAGTTTTCAGTCACAAATTGTGAGTAAAAGGCTTACGCATACGCTGAATGCTTTATTGAAGTCTGTAACCTACGTTTCATTACCTATCACCGCCCCGGATTTGTTTTGTTTTTTAATTTTTGAAAACGTAAGGTAAAATTTGATACTGGCCCTTAACTTGTTGTGACTAATGTACGAGTAGCAATTGTTTTACATTAAAAAATACAACAAAAGCAAACGAATAAATGAATAACTATATGAATGCATTAATGAGTGTATAATACATAATAATCAATTAATGTATATATGGAATACAGAAATATGACTCATTTGTATTGTAGGGAAAGAATGGTTTTAAATCATGGCTATGTTGGTGTCTATAGTCCGTCTCACAGGGAACGCATATTTTCATATTATGGAATTTAACACAAGTTATTCATTTCTGAGCAGACTGTTTTCTAAATTGCATATACAAAAAATAGTTTTACAAAACAATATTTCCAAAACACTTTTACTTTTCTTCTTAAAGGGACATATCCTAGTTTTTAAACACTAAGGAATATTTTTTACTATTGTAGTCAGTTTTGATAACTGAACTCATACTTTACTTAGATTTTATTGTTTAGATTATCAAGTTCCGTACATTCGAAGTGTTTTTGGTCATCCTGGTGTTTTAATATCACAAAATGCATTTTTCATATTTTTTTAAAAAACGCACGTGCGTCTGAGAAGTATCAGTTATGGAGTTGAGTGTTAGTCTATTTTTAGAGGGTATTTCACCATTTTAACGTCATAGACTCATGTTTACTAATTTGTAACGTTATCCAAATGTGTTATAGGTTTGTAGATTAACTAAACTTAGTGTTAATTTTCACGGGTTGAAACTAGGGTCTGTCCCTTTAACTAAACTTAGTGTTAATTTTCACGGGTTGAAACTAGGGTCTGTCCCTTTAACTAAACTTAGTGTTAATTTTCACGGGTTGAAACTAGCGTCTGTCCCTTTAAGTCAAACCAAAGTGAAATTATTCACACACACAAAACAAACAAACAACATTTTTGTTGGAGGATGGGACGAACTATAATAAGAAGTATGCATAATATGACTATTTCAACACATGATCGAGGTTTTGTTTAGAAAACATAATTCGTTGCATGAAAGAACTCACAAATGAATGAATGAATGAACGAGTAAAAACATCTCAAAATCATTCATCATTCACCATTAACAGACTATACAAACTGTATTATTTAGAAAAATGGCAGGACTACACTGGAGGAAGTGAAGCGGCTGGACGCGGAAGGACACATAAAGAGGAAGCTGAGTGGTGCGCCGCTCAAGGATACAGTGAATGTTCCTGATGGCGGATACACGGTGGTACGTTTTCACGCCACTAATCCAGGTACTGTGTCTGTATTTAGTCTTGTCTGATGCTAGGATCATACCACCAACTGCCAGCACAAAGTTGGCCAAGTCGACAGTTGTGTTATAATTTCCCCGACTCCTGACTTACGACGGGTGTATCGGCCTCGGTGGCGTCGTGGTTAGGCCATCGGTCTACAGACTGGTAGGTACTGGGTTCGGATCCCAGTCGAGACATGGGATTTTTAATCCAGATACCGACTCCAAACCCTGAGTGAGTGCTTCGCAAGGCTCAATGTGTAGGTGTAAAACACTTGCACCGACCAGTGATCCATAACTGGTTCGACAAAGGCGATGGTTTGTGCTATCCTGCCTGTAGGATGCGCATATAAAAGATCCCTTGCTGCCTGTCAAAAAAGAGTAGCCTGTGTGGCGACGAGTTTCCTCTAAAAAAAACTTTACTTTTTACGACGGATGCTCTCAGATTAACAACTAATGGGTTATATGACTAGAATCAAGTTGTAACTGCTCAGCCATGCAAATGAATAGTCATAGAAGTCATGAGAAAAGAAAGTTGGTCAACTTTGTATTGGCAGTTGGTAGTCTAAGATTAGCATTAAACGTTTGATTCTAAATAAATTCGAGCCTACCATCCAGCCGTCCATACATCCATACATATGTCCATTCGTCCGTCCGAGCGACCGTCCGTCCGCCCAGGCACCCATCCATCCATCCATCCTATGTCCATTAATGTATTCATTTGTCCATTAATTAATTCATTTATCCATTCATTCATTGATATTCATTCATTCATTCATTCATTCATTCATTCATTTCATCCATTTCATCAATTATTTTCATTCATTTATTCATTGTGTCGTTCGTTTGTCCGCTCGTTCGTTCATTCGTTTATTCATTCATTCGTTAAACCCTCCCTCCATATCTCCATTCCTTCACTTCATCCTACCTTCTTTCCATCATCTGTCCAACAATTATCGAGAGAGGAAATCAGCCAGCCATGAAGTCGACAGTAGATAAAGAGACACAACAAGTTAAAGGTCACGTGGTCACTGCGTCTGAGATGGGTAGCCCATTCGCTGTACCAGGGGTATGGAAACGCTCTTGCAGTTAATGGATGATGGAATGGCTCACTTGCAGGCATCTCGCTACGTGTATCATGGATATGCTGTCATTCAGACATGGCAGGGCTCGACTACAGTCAAGAATGTTTACGTTTTGGTGGCATGGTTATTCGAAGCAAGACTGCAAAGAAATCTATACGTTCCTAACCCTAATCAAATATGAAAAGTGTTAACATAAAAATTATGTTTCACGTGCACCATGCATTTTTTTTAGTGAGAAAAAAAGTTTTAAAACGTCAAACAATCTGGGATTTTTACATTATTTGCCATACACTTTCTACCGGCAACCAAACAAGCTGAGAGTAAAAGGCTCATGTATATGTAATCTGAAATGCTTTATTTAAGTCTGTAACCTACTTTTTATTAACTATCACCGCCCCTGATTGTTTTGTGTTTTATTTTTGAAAAAAAGTAAGGTAAAATTTGATACTGGTCCATAACTTGCTGTGACTAGAATAATTTAGTCAATTAGATTTTAACTTTGCTTAAAGATATTATAGGCATCCATTTGGTTAATTCGTATATTTCAGGATTTTGGCTGTTCCATTGTCACAGTGAATTCCACGCCCAGATTGGACTGAGTATGATCTTTAAAGTTGGCGACATTCACCAGATGGTGACACCGTCAAAGGGTTTTCCCAAATGCGGAAATTGGAAACCGGAAATGACGACAGGTTCTGCAGATGACGAGTCTACGTCATCATCGTCACAAAGAACCGTGTACAGTTTAAACGCCGTTTCTGTTGTAGTTACGTTGTTAGTGGGTGCGGTGATGAATGTTGTTTATTAAGAAGGTATATACTGTTTGTTTGTATTGTGGCACATTCCAATAGGGGTTCTTTGAGTTATTCTAATGTTTCACGTGCCTGTGTCTGTGATATTTGCATTGTGTGTGTGTGTGTGTGTGAGAGAGAGAGAGAGAGAGAGAGAGAGAGAGAGAGAGAGAGAGAGAGAGAGAGAGAGAGAGAGAGAGAGAGACAGACAGTGAGACAGACAAAGAGAGACAGAGAGAGAGAGAGACATAGAGACAGAGATAGCGATGGAGAGACGTGTACCATTCCACACACTGGAGATAGACATAGACAAACACCACAGAGACACACAGACAAAGGGACAGAGATACAGAGATAGCGACTGTGTGTAGAGAGACTTAACAAACACGTACCACACACCACACACTGGAACACAGACACATAGACAAACACACAGACACACAGAGAGACAAAGGGACAGAGAGAAAGAGAGAGCTAGATAGGCAGACTGTGTGACAGCTTGAGACAGACAAAGACTTAACAAACACGTGTACATAGAGACAGAGATAGCGATGGAGAGACGTGTACCATTCCACACACTGGAGATAGACATAGACAAACACACAGACACACAGACAAAGGGACAGAGATACAAATGTATAGCTAGATAGGCAGACTGTTTGTAGCTTGGGAGACTTAACAAACACGTACACACACACACACACACACACACACACACACACACACACACATAAAACACACACGTACAAGAGAGAGAGAGAGAGAGAGAGAGAGAGAGAGAGAGAGAGAGAGAGAGAGGGGGGGGGGCAGTGATTGTTTGGGATTTTGACTGCAAGGATGATTTGATGGATGGATAGATGGATGAATGGACGGACCGACAGATATATATGGATTGATTGATGGATGAATGGAAGGTGGGAGGAAGGAAATGAGAGTAATGTCGCTTTATCATGTTTACTTAGTAGATTTTTGTTTTCAAAACAACCCCAAAATAATTTATCATAACCATTAAAATATACATTATTAGATTATATAACATTGTTGTAACTAATTTACTGATTGTTTTAACGGATACGCTTGTGTTACTCCGAGTAGTAACTGTCATCAGTTACA
The DNA here is from genome assembly GCF_016097555.1 of Gigantopelta aegis. Classification (NCBI taxonomy): domain Eukaryota; kingdom Metazoa; phylum Mollusca; class Gastropoda; order Neomphalida; family Peltospiridae; genus Gigantopelta; species Gigantopelta aegis. The sequence goes on from NC_054699.1 coordinate 39,932,755, forward strand.
AGCTATCTCTGTTGCACGTGTGTTACTCCCGACTAGAAATTATCATCAGTTACAGACGTGTGCGTTCATTGTGAGCAATGTTTGGTTTGGTATGCAATGCAACCACCTCTTTGAATCCATTCAACTGATTGGGTTTTGTTTCCCGTTCCAACCAGTGCACCACAACTGGTCAAAGGCCGTGGTATGTGTTATCCTGTCTGTGGAAATGTGCATATAAAAGATCCCTTGTTGCACTGGGAAAATATGAAGCGGGTTTCCTGATGACTACGTGTCAGAATTACCAAATGCTTGACATCAAATAGCCAATGATTAATTAAACAATGTGTTCCAGTGGTGTCGTTAAAAAAAAAAAAAAACCTTTAACTTTATCATCATCATTATATACAATAGTCAGTATATTGTTAAAATACTATTTCAGCTGTACAAGTCTTAATTTGTATATACTCTTGATAACAAATGTTTTGGAATAAAACAATGATAATCGTTTCTTTTTTGTTCTATATTGTCCAATTGTTTCTTAATTTTTTCCTTTGCCATTTACTATTTTATAGTTCTTGTGTTTGAATTGAAGTCATTTTCACCTCTCTCTCTCTCTCTCTCTCTCTCTCTCTCTCTCTCTCTCTCTCTCTCTCTCTCTCTCTCTCTCTCTCTCTCTCTCTCTATTAACCTTGTACGTTTTGTGAAAGTGTTATATATGTGTGCAGTCATCTCGTTATCAGGGTGTATACCATCAAATCAAATCCCATGGACAACAATAGTAACAAATGTGGCTAAAACTCCTACCAACAGCGTATCAATCGACATAGACACCACGGATATGAATACTACCACCTATCACCCTTAAAGTGAATCAGAAAATAATGGGAGTCAAGCTGCTCATTTCAGAGATACCGGGTAGCGTCTTCGCACAAAATCTGAGTACCTGTTTTTCACAGGTATCCCATACATGCTTCAAGCACAAGGCTACTTGACACAGTAATACTAGATGAAATAAAATTGCATACATTTTTTGCTCAGATCAAACTATTTATACTTTTTTTACGACCAACATACTCACACGTATCACCAATCACAGGACTTGTGGTATTAACTGTTGTACCAAACGTTGGGTGCACCTCGAACTTTACCTAGGAAGTTATTTGGTTTAGCATTATCATCACTCCGTATTGCACTTACACATGCAAGGGTTCATTCCTTTTTCATAAAATAACTGTTTTTCATTCCAACCCATTCTGTTAAGCCTTTTGTTATGAATTTATGTAATGCAGACGTTTAAGCAATTGTAAATGTGTGTTTGTTTGTTTGTTTGTTTGACGACACCACTAGAGCACATTGATTTATTAATCATCTGCTACTGGATGTCAAACATTTGGTAATTTTGGCATATAGTCTAAGAGAAGAAACCCGTTACATTTTCACATTACCAGCCACTAACCTCTAAGCCCTGTGCATGACAGACAGCTATGATAGCCGAGGTGTGTGTGTTCAGAACAGCGTGCTTGAACCAGAATCGGTGTTTTTCAGTTTTCACTCCACGCAGCGTTAAAGAAAGTTTGTTTTGTTTAACGACACCGCTAGAGTACATTGATGTATTAATCATCAGCTATTGAATTTCAAACATTTGATAAACTGACATTTAGAGGAAACCCGCTATATTGTTCAATTAGTAGCAAGGAATCTTTTTATATGCGCCACACCACAGCCAGGATAGCACATACCACGGTCTTTGATATACCAGTCACGGTGCACTGGCTGGAACGAGAAATAGCGGCGGTGATCGACCCTAGACCGATTGCACATCAAGCGAGCGCTCTACCACTGGGCTACCTCCCGCCATCGGTAAATCTATGTAGTTACACGCATGCAAGACAAAACCAAAGAACATACATGGAAGAATGGATGGATGGATGGATCGATGGATGGATGGAAGGTGGGAGGAAGGAATTGAGAGAGGGAAGAAGAGAATGAATGAGGGAGAGATACAGTGATTGGCGTTTTCACTGCAAGGATGATTTGATGGATGGATAGATGGATGAATGGACAGACGGACGGACTGACAGATATCTATATATGGATGAATTGATGGATGAATGGAAGGTGGGAGGAAGGAAATGAGAGAGGGAAGAAGAGAAGGAATGAAAGTGTTGCAGTGATTGTTTTAAGTTCAAGGATGAATTGATGGATGGATGGATGGACGGACGGAGGGACGGACGGACGGACGGACGGACGGACGAACAAGTATATAAATGTATGGACGGGTATACTGATAAGGACATATGCATGTATATGTGAATGAGCGGATGTTTTTTATGTTTTTGTTATGTTCCATATACAGGTGACAATATTTTAAAATATTAGGTAACCGAAACTCTGTTCACGTGATTTTCATCCAGGTAACCGATTAATTATAGAATGTGACGATTCACCACGTAACCAACTGGCAGTTTGTGTGGAATTAAAGCTGCGTAACCGACACGTGAACAGAACGACCGTTCGTGTGAAATATTGTGTCCTGATATATAGTACCTATATCACTTAACGCGTAGCGGTCTGGCCTTAATTTAATTTTCAACTTATTTTCGTGCTTAAATCCAATTACGGTTCAAGCACGCTGTCCTGAGCACACACCTCAGCTTTCTGGGCTGTCTGTCAAGGACAGTGAGTTAGCTGTTAGTTGGTTAGTGGTTAGTGACAGAGAAGATGGTGTAGTGGCCTTACTCCTGCACATTGAGCCCTTAAGAATTTGCTCTGGGTTGGAGCCGGTACCGGGCTGCGAACCCTGTACTTACCAGCCTGTAATCAGATTGCCTGGCCTTAAAGGTAGGGTCAACTCAAACAAGAGCCTTATGTGTTGGAAATATGCATACCCGGACCACCAATACATACTGACACTTTAACAAATGAAAAACGCGTAATTTTAGAGTTAATAAAAAAACATGATTATTCCTGCTAATTGGGGGGTAGCCATTTTGTTTCGTTTTTGTGGCGTCCGGTGGTATAGCTTGGGGCGAAGTGACGTCAGCTCGGTCCATCTCTTCAATGCACAGTGTAATATAAACAAATGCGCTAATTTATGACAAGGTGCTTCTCTTTCATCAACCCGACTTGTAAAACAACATAAATGACTTGATAGTATAATAAACTATTTAACTAAATATATTTAAGGTTGCATCAATAGAACGAAATGGAGTTGCAGTATTTTTCTTTTTTTTTAAATACAAAGAAAAATGCATATTATTAGGCCTATGGGTAGGGCACGTTCGAGCAAAAACGACCACTCACGATACCCAAATGATACTTTTCTTTTCTTTGGGACGACGTAATTGGTCGGTTTTGTGATTTTAGATGGGAAAGTCTACTTAATCAAGGTTTTTACAGAATTACTTACAGTAATAAAGCAGGACGGTCCATTACGATTTGAGGTTATCACACAATACCCTGTGAACTTAATAAAAGAGGCACGTCTGTTTAGTGTGTCTAGACACTGTGTCTGGGGACCGTCTAAATATACACCTGCCAATCAGGAACCACAGGTACAGGCCAGAAAGAAAGAAAAGACCAGTTAACCAAGAAAACACTCCGACTATTATTTCAATACGTGGGTTAATTTACGTGGGTGGAAAAATAAACCACATATACACGTTGCTGTTTTACTGGGATGGATATTATTACCGAGCATTGCGATGCATCCGCAAAAATCAGGTATGTTTTGTTTCTTCAGTTCGAAGACTAATTCCTGACGTGACACGTTAGGTATTACGTAACCACCAGCTCGCCAGAGGACGTATTCACTGGGATGGTACAAAATGGCTGCGCCCGTTTTATATAATAGCTGTCACATTTAATCATTTTATTAATTAATTATACGATTATACTTGTTGATATTAAGCATTAATGTGCATTATATATCGTTGAATATGCATACCAGGCCAAATGCCTTAATTGTCCCCTCCTTTTATAAAATTCTGTTACGACACTATGCCTATTGATTCCTTTACCACTCGGGTCACAGCCACCTTTGTCAAGTACCAGGGATTCGCTTGATCAATAGGCGAACACTGCGATCGTCACTCTTGCGTGGCATGTAGAATAGAACGCGTCTTTACTCGTTATACTTTTCAAAATAAGTAATACTGTTATTAAAGTTTTATGAATATAAATGAAAGGACTATATGTTTAGAAACATTTCAGCACATTGAATAGTAACTAATAACGTTCGGCTGTATGATGTCTAATTCTAGGGTTATTTCTACATTTGGTTGTGAGAGACTGACAGACAGAAAGCCAGAGAGAACGAGAGAGAACGAGAGAGAGAGAGAGAGAGAGAGAGAGAGAGAGAGAGAGAGAGAGAGAGAGAGAGAGAGCGAGCGAAAGAGAGACAGAATGAGCCAGGCAGACATACAGACAGACAGACCCACGGGCGGACGGACAGAAAGAACAGACAGATATAGATAGAGAGAGAAAGAGAACCATACAGAAAGAGAGAAAGAGAGACAGAGAGAGGGGGGAGACGGACAGACAGACAGATATAGATAGAGAGAGAAAGAGAAACATACAACGAGAGAGAGAGAGAGAGAGAGAGAGAGAGAGAGAGAGAGAGAGAGAGAGAGAGAGAGAGAATGGGAGGGAGGGGGAGAAGAAACCCGTACCCAGCACTGTTTCTCTTATTGTTAACAGTCTTCTTCTCCCACCTACCACCGGCGATCGTTATCTAGTGCCGTGGACAAGACCATCTTAATGCATAACATTAAGATCATCGTATTTCTCTAAACAGGGGCGGAGTTAGAGTTAGTCAATGGGTAGATGGCTCGCCTGAGGTGATTTGGTCGAAGGATCAAATCCTCTTGGTGGATCCATTCTGCTATTCCCCCCACCATCCAAACCCGTGTCCCACCACTGGTATATCTTTTTCGTTTCAACTTATTTCCGTGTTTATATCAAATTAAGGTTCAAGCACACTGTCCTGGTCGCACACCTCAGCTATCTGGGCTGTCTGTCTAGGACAGTGGGTTAGTTGTCGTTAAAACTCGCACTGGCTGGGAGCCGGTATAGGGCTGCGAACCCAGTACCTACCAGCCTTAGCTAAACCAGAGGCCGGTATATCAAATACCATGGTGTGTGCTATCCTGTCCGTGGGGTGATGCGTATAAAAGATACCTTGCAACTAGTTGAAAAAATGTAACGGGTTTTCTCTGAAGACGACAAGTCAGAATGACCAAATGTTACATGACCCCATGGTAAATACTAATAATACTAAGAGTCCTATATATGTGACAGCTAGAACAGATAGATATTTACCTAGAAAATACCTTGTTCCCAATGTGTCTAGTAAATGTCTGACAGTATCAATTAATGTTAACAAAAATACTAGTAGCCTACTTGGTAGTTTCAGTATCCCACATGATCAAAGCATATTTAACAGTATGCCATGTGTTGATGTTACACCTAACATTATCAGTGTCACAAACATTGAACCTTTAAGAACAAAGTATTTACAGCACAGAAACAATATTTGAACTCAGATCACCACATGCACATACTCCAAATGTTGATCATCTTTGTGAAAAATCTTTGATTCCAGACTCAATCTGTGTCAATCCCCCTATATCTGACTTACCTCCTAGCTGTACTACAAATGTCAGTTTATCTTCTGTACAAACTACATGTGCTGAATTTCCTTGTTATGCTGCTACAAATGTCGGTACCAAACCTGCTGATTTACTGTGTGAAGGTAAAGTCTATGTAATCCCACCAACATATACATGTACTGCCACAAATGTTGACTTAACTAGTATAAGCAGGACAAATATAAACTATACTTCTAATACTATTACTAATAATACTACAGATGCTGACTTACCATGTGTTAACAGAGCATATGCTGACGTTGATTGTGTTAATAGTGCAAATGTTGACTTATCATTTGTAAATAGTGAATATGTTGACTTAGACTGTGTATATAGTGCAAATGTTGACCTACCATGTGTAAATAGTGAATATGTTGACTTAGATTGTGTTAATAGTGCATATGTTGACTTACCATATGAAAATAGTGAAATTGTTAACTTAGATTGTGTTAATAGTGCAAATGTTGTCTTACCTGAGAGTCCCACATATCTCCATATACCATTTGTTAACAATGCATATGTTGATTCAACTTATAGTAGTAACACAACTGGTTGTATCCCATCAGTAAAAACTACAAATATCAACTCACCTGGAGATAATACTGATATTACAAGCTGTCACGGGGATCCTATAATACCCGTAACTGAATAAAACACGAGTATCCAAATATCTCTCCTAACTGTATATCTTTTAGATCTCTCTGTATCGGGCAGTCTAATACCCGAGTGGCTCGGCTCTATGTATAATCAGAGATAAGATCTTATATAAAAAAATATATATACTCTTCAAAAAAAGAAACGCAAAAGGGTACAAATGGGTTATAACTCCGATTTTATGTTTCCTACCGGTTCATGCTTTGTGAATATAAGGTCATTGCATGTCCCAAACACATTCCCACGGTTACATTCGATAAAACGCAGCTACTGTACAATAAAGTTCCAAAATGTGAATATTCGCAACAACGCAGCCACGTGCAAACCATGTCACCACTGCACGTGCGTTGTCTGCACGTGCAACATGAACACCGACAGTATAAAAGTGCAGGGTGTTCGCTTGCCTGGCCTCTGTATCTGGCCGACAGTTGACAATCCAGGACATGCCACGTCTCAGTGGACCGCAGAGAAACAATGCCATCGGCCGACTAGACGCAGGCGAATCCAGAACGGCCGTTGCCAGGGCATTCCATGTGTCCCCAAGCACCATCTCCAGACTGTGGGACCGTTACCAGCAACATGGATCAACACGTGACCTCCCTAGATCCGGTCGACCACGGATCACTACCCCCGGGCAGGACCGCTACATCCGGGTACGCTACCTTCGGGAACGATTGACTACTGCCACCTCCACAGCCGCAGCAATACCAGGTTTGCGCAGGATATCCGACCAGACCGTACGGAACCGCCTACGTGAGGTAGGAATTCGTGCCAGACGTCCAGTTCGAGGTGTCATCTTAACACCACAACACCGTCGACTCCGACTGCAGTGGTGCCAGATTCATCGACAATGGCCTCAACTGCGATGGAGACAGGTGTGGTTCAGTGACGAGTCCCGATTTCTGCTCCGACGTCATGATGGAAGATGTCGCGTGTATAGGCGTCGTGGTGAACGTTATGCGGCAAACTGCGTGCAGGAAGTGGACAGATTCGGCGGGGGTAGTGTCATGGTGTGGGCAGCCATCTCACACACTGGCAGAACTGACCTGGTCCACGTGCAGGGCAACCTGAATGCACAGGGCTACATTGACCAGATCCTCCGGCCACACATCGTTCCAGTTATGGCCAACGCCAACGCAGTGTTCCAACATGACAACGCCAGGCCTCACACAGCACGTCTCACAACGGCTTTCCTACAGAACAACAACATTAATGTCCTTCCTTGGCCATCGAAATCACCGGATTTGAACCCAATTGAGCATCTATGGGACGAGTTGGACCGACGCCTCCGACAGCGACAACCACAGCCCCAGACCCTGCCCGAGCTGGCAGCAGCCTTGCAGGCCGAGTGGGCCACCATCCCCCGGGACGTCATCCGTACTCTGGTTGCTTCAATGGGCAGGCGGTGCCAGGCAGTTGTCAACACACGCGGAGGCCACACCCGGTATTGATTCCAGATGACCTTGACCTTGGTGGTGTGTCCTATCACTTACTCACAATGGACTAGAGTGAATTGTGAACAATCCTGCAACATTTGGTAATTATCGGACTCACCATTCAATAATTAAATCAATTCTCCAAATGTTACGACAATGTGGTTTTGCGTTTCTTCTTTTGAAGAGTATATGTAGCACGTTTAGTTCACTAGAAAACACAACAAAACACAATACACTTTGGAATTTGTATTAACACTGCGCTGACAAATGTACTTGCCGCAGTAGTTAATTAACAACAACAATATAATAACAACCCAGAACTAATCACTTAATTAGTTAATCACTAGGTGTCTAGTTTACACAATATTCTAATCACTTCACCGTTATACAACACACACACGTATGATAATTGAGAAACGCTGCCAGGGGAACTTAATTAATAAAGGAATTACAACTCTATCCCTAACTGGTTAATTTTTAATTAACCCTTAATTACTCATTCAGTAACCTTGTAATACAGAATTAATACTGGTACATATCACAATAAAGACAATAACCTACAGTTTACCTAGGTCCTCTAGGATGACCGGCTAAGCTTTATCTTACCAAATACTCGTATAAAAATATTAGAACAGTGAAGCCTACAATTTACTTCGTCAGATTACCGGAGACACTGTCTAAAGAATATTGGTATAATACAGTATTAAAATATTTAAAGTCACATCAGTCACATCAAGGTTATACAACAGAGCAGAAAAATAGATTTACCAGTCCATTCGGACTACGTTCCCCGGGAGCCTTCCAATGTTTCTCCCCGATATATCTAAAATCCTATCTATTTATTCAAAAATCTCAGAGACGGCGAATATCGCCTGGGGGCACAACGTGGTACCTCACCTATCATGTGATATTGCCACAACACCCAGAGACGGCATTTTTTCTTAGATGGCCAGACTTACTGTCGCCTAGTTCGCCAGAAATACCCCGGTCGTAAACCGCAATACCGGAGTTATTACGTAACTACAGGCCACATGGCCTCCACAAGTGGTCTAAGTGTGTATTATGGGGTACGGTCGCGCGGAGGTATTACGTAACCAAGTGCACACGGCCCTCTAAAACAATTAACATCGCCACAGGCGAAAAGATAAGAGCATGTTCCGTCACACAAGCCTATATTTACCCCCTATCAATACTTCATGTATAAATGTTCTCCCACCCTGTGATAATATTACAAATGTATACTCAGTAACAGATAATAATTTATCAGCATATATTGACCCACCATGTTATTGTAGCACAAATGTATTTTTACCTCGAAATGTATATCCACAAACGGGTAATAATTTACCGGCATATATTGACCCACCATGTTGTAGTAGTACAAATGTATTTTTACCTCCATATGTATATCCACCATATTTATATACCTCAAATGTACATACAGCTCCTATCTCCTATACAACTGTTGACTCCCATCCTATTAGCACTGTCACAACTGATCAGCCTTGTGTAGCTAAGAAAAAATACCACAACATCCCCAAACCACTGGCCTCTTGTGACAGTTCTAAAAATACCAAATTAACCTTTCTCAGTATTAATGTGTGTGGACTCAGAAGTAAACTTAAAATTCCTGAGTTTGTAGAATTTGTATCCAAGTATGACATTCTTTGTCTTACTGAAACAAAAACAGATCAAACCGACTGCATGTCAACATTACTACCAGGCTAAACATTCTTTTGAATAACCGCAGAAAAAGATTATGTCCATCTGGCGGAATAGCCATTGGTATAAACAAAATGAATTGTCATCTACTATAGATTTTAATGTTACAAATAATTCTGAATATGTGTCTTGGATTAGCATCCTCGAGAAATGACAGGCCTTTGTGAAAAACTTACTATTGGTGCTGTACACACCCCCCCCCCCCCCCCCCCCCCCATTGGATCCCCATATTATAAAGAAGATACATTTGACCAAATTGATAATGAAATTACTAAAAATGCAGCACAACACAGCCCACTTTTACTGTTAGGTGATTTTAATGCTAGAACTAAATGTTTTCCAGATTACACTATAATTGACACAGACATAGACATATTTTACGACATAGATAATGATATGTTAGATTTCTTTAATGACATATTCAAATTAGAATCATATAATGTACCCATAGAAAGAACAAGCCAAGATATGGGCAAATCCAACGGGCATGGGATGAAATTACTGAACCTATGTAAATCACACAATCTTTATATAGTAAATGGTCGAATAGGAGATGACAGAAACATTGGAAAAGTTACTTGTAAAGGTAGCAGTGTGGTTGACTATGCCATTGGCACCCATCATATATTTAAAATAGCTAATAATTTTCAAGTGTATGAATTTGACCCACTTCTGTCAGATGTACACTGCGGCCTAATACTTACCTTGAATGTAAACGAGAATGCTGCATGTAGTGATAACGATATTCCAAATTGTATTATATACTAAACAAATAACAAGCCTAATAAGTGGAAACCCGAAGCGTCTACTGAATTTAAAAATAGCATTAATAAAGACTCACTCGATAACATACTAACAACCCTAAACAACTCGTCTATTGACATCCAAACACGTGTCGAAAATACAACAGAGACAATGAAAAACCAATTTTTAGACGCGGCTGAATCAACTCTAGGTCAAGCACGCTCTCGCACGATCAACCGACGTGCAAAACCCAAAGGTCATCAGTCACTGTACGGAAAGTCGCATGGTTGTCGAGTACTCCGTGGAAAATATCATCAGGCTAAAAAGAATTACAACTTTAAAAAAAAACATTAGAAAATAAACTAGGACTTATTAATGCAAGTAAATCGTATAAAAAGTCGTTGATAAAGGAACATTCCGTAAATAAATTCAATATTGAAAAGAAAATGCGTATCTTAAGAACAAATGACCCCAAAGCTTTTTACAAATTACTAAGACCACACAATGAAGAAAATAACTTCCCCCCACTTGACGATTTTTATAAATTTTTCAAAACTTTAAATGAAGGCGAACCGTGAATCAGAAAATAATGGGAGTCAAGCTGCTCATTTCAGAGATACCGGGTAGCGTCTTCGCACAAAATCTGAGTACCTGTTTTTCACAGGTATCCCATACATGCTTCAAGCACAAGGCTACTTGACACAGTAATACTAGATGAAATAAAATTGCATACATTTTTTGCTCAGATCAAACTATTTATACTTTTTTTACGACCAACATACTCACACGTATCACCAATCACAGGACTTGTGGTATTAACTGTTGTACCAAACGTTGGGTGCACCTCGAACTTTACCTAGGAAGTTATTTGGTTTAGCATTATCATCACTCCGTATTGCACTTACACATGCAAGGGTTCATTCCTTTTTCATAAAATAACTGTTTTTCATTCCAACCCATTCTGTTAAGCCTTTTGTTATGAATTTATGAAATGCAGACGTTTAAGCAATTGTAAATGTGTGTTTGTTTGTTTGTTTGTTTGACGACACCACTAGAGCACATTGATTTATTAATCATCTGCTACTGGATGTCAAACATTTGGTAATTTTGGCATATAGTCTAAGAGAAGAAACCCGTTACATTTTCACATTACCAGCCACTAACCTCTAAGCCCTGTGCATGACAGACAGCTATGATAGCCGAGGTGTGTGTGTTCAGAACAGCGTGCTTGAACCAGAATCGGTGTTTTTTCAGTTTTCACTCCACGCAGCGTTAAAGAAAGTTTGTTTTGTTTAACGACACCGCTAGAGTACATTGATGTATTAATCATCAGCTATTGAATTTCAAACATTTGATAAACTGACATTTAGAGGAAACCCGCTATATTGTTCAATTAGTAGCAAGGAATCTTTTTATATGCGCCACACCACAGCCAGGATAGCACATACCACGGTCTTTGATATACCAGTCACGGTGCACTGGCTGGAACGAGAAATAGCGGCGGTGATCGACCCTAGACCGATTGCACATCAAGCGAGCGCTCTACCACTGGGCTACCTCCCGCCATCGGTAAATCTATGTAGTTACACGCATGCAAGACAAAACCAAAGAACATACATGGAAGAATGGATGGATGGATCGATGGATGGATGGAAGGTGGGAGGAAGGAATTGAGAGAGGGAAGAAGAGAATGAATGAGGGAGAGATACAGTGATTGGCGTTTTCACTGCAAGGATGATTTGATGGATGGATAGATGGATGAATGGACAGACGGACGGACTGACAGATATCTATATATGGATGAATTGATGGATGAATGGAAGGTGGGAGGAAGGAAATGAGAGAGGGAAGAAGAGAAGGAATGAAAGTGTTGCAGTGATTGTTTTTAGTTCAAGGATGAATTGATGGATGGATGGATGGATGGACGGACGGACGGACGGACGAACAAGTATATAAATGTATGGACGGGTATACTGATAAGGACATATGCATGTATATGTGAATGAGCGGATGTTTTTTTATGTTTTTGTTATGTTCCATATACAGGTGACAATATTTTAAAATATTAGGTAACCGAAACTCTGTTCACGTGATTTTCATCCAGGTAACCGATTAATTATAGAATGTGACGATTCACCACGTAACCAACTGGCAGTTTGTGTGGAATTAAAGCTGCGTAACCGACACGTGAACAGAACGACCGTTCGTGTGAAATATTGTGTCCTGATATATAGTACCTATATCACATAACGCGTAGCGGTCTGGCCTTAATTTCATTTTCAACTTATTTTCGGCGAAAAGATAAGAGTATGTTCCGTCACACAAGCCTATATTTACCCCCTATCAATACTTCATGTATAAATGTTCTCCCACCCTGTGATAATATTACAAATGTATACTCAGTAACAGATAATAATTTATCAGCATATATTGACCCACCATGTTATTGTAGCACAAATGTATTTTTACCTCGAAATGTATATCCACAAACGGGTAATAATTTACCGGCATATATTGACCCACCATGTTGTAGTAGTACAAATGTATTTTTACCTCCATATGTATATCCACCATATTTATATACCTCAAATGTACATACAGCTCCTATGTCCTATACAACTGTTGACTCCCATCCTATTAGCACTGTCACAACTGATCAGCCTTGTGTAGCTAAGAAAAAAGACCACAACATCCCCAAACCACTGGCCTCTTGTGACAGTTCTAAAAATACCAAATTAACCTTTCTCAGTATTAATGTGTGTGGACTCAGAAGTAAACTTAAAATTCCTGAGTTTGTAGAATTTGTATCCAAGTATGACATTCTTTGTCTTACTGAAACAAAAACAGATCAAACCGACTGCATGTCAACATTACTACCAGGCTAAACATTCTTTTGAATAACCGCAGAAAAAGATTATGTCCATCTGGCGGAATAGCCATTGGTATAAAAAAAATGAATTGTCATCTAGTATAGATTTTAATGTTACAAATAATTCTGAATATGTGTCTTGGATTAGCATCCTCGAGAAATGACAGGCCTTTGTGAAAAACTTACTATTGGTGCTGTATACACCCCCCCCCCCCCCCCCCCCCCATTGGATCCCCATATTATAAAGAAGATACATTTGACCAAATTGATAATGAAATTACTAAAAATGCAGCACAACACAGCCCACTTTTACTGTTAGGTGATTTTAATGCTAGAACTAAATGTTTTCCAGATTACACTATAATTGACACAGACATAGACATATTTTACGACATAGATAATGATATGTTAGATTTCTTTAATGACATATTCAAATTAGAATCATATAATGTACCCATAGAAAGAACAAGCCAAGATATGGGCAAATCCAACGGGCATGGGATGAAATTACTGAACCTATGTAAATCACACAATCTTTATATAGTAAATGGTCGAATAGGAGATGACAGAAACATTGGAAAAGTTACTTGTAAAGGTAGCAGTGTGGTTGACTATGCCATTGGCACCCATCATATATTTAAAATAGCTAATATTTTCAAGTGTATGAATTTGACCCACTTCTGTCAGATGTACACTGCGGCCTAATACTTACCTTGAATGTAAACGAGAATGCTGCATGTAGTGATAACGATATTCCAAATTGTATTATATACTAAACAAATAACAAGCCTAATAAGTGGAAACCCGAAGCGTCTACTGAATTTAAAAATAGCATTAATAAAGACTCACTCGATAACATACTAACAACCCTAAACAACTCGTCTATTGACATCCAAACACGTGTCGAAAATACAACAGAGACAATGAAAAACCAATTTTTAGACGCGGCTGAATCAACTCTAGGTCAAGCACGCTCTCGCACGATCAACCGACGTGCAAAACCCAAAGGTCATCAGTCACTGTACGGAAAGTCGCATGGTTGTCGAGTACTCCGTGGAAAATATCATCAGGCTAAAAAGAATTACAACTTTAAAAAAAAACATTAGAAAATAAACTAGGACTTATTAATGCAAGTAAATCGTATAAAAAGTCGTTGATAAAGGAACATTCCGTAAATAAATTCAATATTGAAAAGAAAATGCGTATCTTAAGAACAAATGACCCCAAAGCTTTTTACAAATTACTAAAACCACAGAATGAAGAAAATAACTTCCCCCCACTTGACGATTTTTATCATTTTTTCAAAACTTTAAATGAAGGCGAACCGGACGAAGACGAAATAAATATAAATCTGGATAACATAGATACACACAGTGAAAATGTTTTAAACAGAAAGATAGAAGAAGGAGAAATATTATATGCTATAAAACAACTGAAAAATGGCAAGGCACCTGGAATCGATAATATTATAAATAAATACATTAAAGTGACTGCCGACATGATGCTTCCAATTTATTCCAAGTTATTTAACATAATTCTCGATAACAGTGTTTTTCCAAATTAGTGGTTGACGGGGGTAATTAAACCCATTTTTAAAAATAAAGGAAATCGTTTACTCCCTGAAAACTATAGGCCGATAACGCTGCTCTGTTGCATCTCGAAACTATTTACGACTATTTTAAACAACCGATTAAATACCTTTATTGAAGAAAATAATATATTAAACGAAGCTCAAACAGCTTTCAGAAAAGGTTACTCTACCACTGATCACCTATTTAATATACATTCATTAATCGAAATTCTGAAGAAAAGAAAAAAGAAATTATTTTCCGCTTTCGTAGATTTTCAAAAAGCATTTGATCTAATCTCTAGGACATGTCTTTGGCAAAAATTGTTTAAACATAAATGGAAAATTCTTCAAAATTATCTATCAAAATGTATCAAAGAATAAAATCTTGCATTTGTACAAACAATGAAACATCAGATCTATTCCCTTGCAATATCGGTGTCCGTCAAGGAGAAATTTTGTCACCTGTTTTGTTTTCTATTTATTTAAATGATCTAGATAATTACTTAAAAAGCCACAATTGTACTGGGGTATCTATAGCCACAGATGACATAGTAACAATCTCGGAAATCATTCTTTATTTTCTATGCTTATTATATGCCGACGATACTGCGCTTCTCGCAACAAACGCCTTCGATTTACAACAATCCCTTAATGCCTTTTCACAATATTGCAATAAATGGAAACTTAAAGTTAACGTAAACACAACTAAAATAATAATTTTTAATGGTACTTCTACTGACTACAAGAAGGTATTTACATTAGGAAACCAAACACTCGAAAACGTAAAAGAGTACAAATATTTAGGGTTAACTTTTACCAAATTAAATAGGTTTAAAATCACCAGAAAAACTGCTAACACAAAAGGCGACAAAAGCAATGTACTTTATCCTATCAAAATCTAAAGACAATAACTTTTCAGTTGAATGTAAATTAAAATTATTTGATTCCATGGTTGTCGCGATTTTTTTATATGGATGTGAAATATGGGGCCATGAAAATATTGATATTATTGAAGCTATTCATATTAAATGTTTAAAACACATCCTACCAGTAAGGAAAGGAACCCCACTATTCATGATATACGGTGAACTTGGAAGAAAACCCCTTAAATTAATTATCCAACAAAGGATGATAAGTATCTGGGCCCGAATTGTTTCTGGAAAACAAACAAAAACATCCTTCTTATTGTATAAACTAATGTTACACGACTCTAACATATGTGGATATAATTATAAGTGGATAAAACACGTGGAACATATATTTAACCAACTAGGTATGGCCAGTATTTGGAAGTCACAAAGCTTTTCATCTATACCACTACTTATTCATCACGTTAAATTAAGACAAAACGACCAGTACCTACAACAATGGAATAGCGACATAGCTTCATCATCAAGGGGTAAAATGTACACCACATTTAAAGAACACCTAACATTAGAAAAATATATTATAAAATTACCACAAATATCCTGGACTACGTTACTAAAATTTAGAACATCAAACCATTACTTACCAATCGAAACAGGACGATGGAACAACACCCCAGTAGAAAGCAGACTATGTACACTATGTAACAAAAATGACATCTCAGACGAATTTCACTATCTACTTACATGCTCTTTCTTTAATAACTCCCGAAAAAATTTGTTAAAGCCATATTATTATAACAAACCCAATATGCTTAAATTTAAACAACTAATGACAAATGACAAAATAAGTCTTCTAAAAAAGTTGTGCAAATTAATAAAAGAAATTACGGATAAATTCGGTAAACCTTAATAAGAATTGTTTCCCAAGCTTATGCTGTCTTATTCCGACTACTACTATCCATGTTTGCATATATATATATATATATATATATATATATATATATATATATATATATATATATATATAGATTATTACTATTAGAAATATATTTCATTTTGTATTATTATTATTATTAGAATTTTTTTGTTTTGATATTGTACATGTAAATTTTCTCCTGTAAACCCCCATCTTGTCACTGTCATATAATTAATGTTAATGTACCTCATATGAGTTAGCCCCACTAGCCCTGATTCCACTAGCCCCAGATTGTCAGTCATATTGGCTGTTACTGCCACCGGTTGTCATCCCCATTATAAACAAACTAAATCAAATAAATAATTACAAAAATTACAAAAATGAATATAGTTAAATAAATGTTTTATTCGATAGTGTTTATGGTAATAGCACTGTAATAGCACTTAAATTAATACATTTAAAACATGACATTTCAAAACAATACAAACAATGCAACATACGTCATAGCACTGACACATTTAGCAACTGATTGTTCAACACTTCCTATCCATCAGATGACCAATGGCACTGAGGTGGGAGTCTAGGGTCCGTTCTGTTGTAATGTAGGCAAGCCCGAGTTTGTCAAGTACGAGTGTCAATGTCAATATACTTTCGTCTTCATTTGGGTGCTTTCTGTCCAGATTCGAGTTGGAGCATGGATACAGCAGTTGAAGTTTCTTCATGAGCAAACAATTCAACAACTTCGTATATATTTGGATGCAATATTTCGGCTTTCTTTTGCAGGCGAGCGTGGAAACCTTCTACGTGATTTTGTGCGAGGACCTTCATGCTTAAAAAAGTTCCATTGAACCAAAGGATACTGACCATTTAATCATGTCACCCTAAAGTACGTATTAAACTCATCAATCCGTGGCATTAAAAGGGTATCTCATCTATTGTGTCTAGTTAATCAGTAAAACAAGACATGTTTATTTATTAATAGTTTATATGTACAGGGGAGTAGTCTAAAGAAATGGAACATCCATGGCAGCCATTAATTGGTCATTTTTCAGGGCTAGTGGTACCAGGGCTAGTGAAATCAGGGATAGTGGGATGATTCCCCTCATATGCCGCTGAATAGCGACCTGAGTGAAATAAAGTTCTGTTCTGCTTCTAATTAATCCACCAGTTGGAATAAAAGGTAAACGGGTCGCTATTGCAGGGCACAATATTTCACGCGAACGCAGACGTATTATTCTAACAAATGTTTTAGACTGATTTAATATACTTGATGCGCAGCACAGGAATAGACGTTAACAAATGCGATATATTGCAACAGTGACAACTTGCGACCAGTCTAAATTTAAATGCCATGTATAGAGTCGAGCCAAATGTTTTGAAACAATACTCACGGATTGTTGGTTACGGTTATATAATTTTCTACTGTTTCATTTTTACAGGAATATATTTAGTAATAAAATGTGTTGATTATAATTTTACAAATGTTCAAAACAGTTTAAATGTATACAGTAATCCAGAAGTGTAAGAAAATTTGAAAAATACTCACATCGCAAAATGAGCTTTTTAAAAACAAAACATTTGGAACATCACTGTATTATATAACTGCTATGATATTCCAGGAAAGTGAAAATAAAATGGCAACTTTGAAATGAAAGAAATATTCTTAAAGTATTCACAAAAAGACGTTTAAGAAAAATTGTTTTTGTATTTTGTTTCATCTTTATATTATACATTTTTATTTTATTGAGAAGTATTACAGTAAAATCCTGCACATTTTTGGTATTGGGAATGAGTCTAAACAAAGTGCGTCAAGTTATTATTGCGTCAAAGTGTTCGCCGTATTTCCAAATGCCTTGACTGGGATCCGAACCCAGTACCTACCAGCCTGCAGACCGATGGCCAACCAGGACGCCACCGAGGCCTGTACGGTTATATGGTGTTAGACATATTGAAAAGGACCACACACATAAGGAGAGTTAAAAGAGTATTTTTGTTTAACGACACCACTAGAGCACATTGATTAATTAATCATCGGCTATTGGATGTCACACATTTGGTAATTCTGACTCGTCATCAGAGGAAACCCGCGTCATTTTTTTTTAATGCATCTAGGGATCTTTTATATGCACTTTCCCACAGACAGGAAATCACATAGCAAGGTCTTTGACCAGTCGTGGTGCACTGGTCGGAACGAGAGAAGAAACTCACTACCTCCAGTCCTATGAGGTACGATTTTCATTTAGCAGCAAGGAAGTTTTATATGAACACAGGGCGGGACGTAGCACAGTGGTAAAGTGCAATCTTGATGTGTGGTCGGTTTGCGATCGATCCCCGTCGGTGGGCCGATTGGGTTATTTCTCATTCAAACCAGTGCATCACGACTGGTATATCAAATGCCGTGGTATGTGCTATCCTCTCAGTGGGATGCTGCATATATAAAACATCCCTTGCTACTAATGGAAAAATGTAGCGGGTTTCCTCTATATGTCTGTGTCAAAATGACAATATGTATGACATCCCATAGCCGATGATTAATTAATTAATGTGCTTTATTGGTGTCGTTAAAAAAATAAAATGTAATTGTTAACTTTCATTCTGGCAAAACGGAAACATGGTTACGTTCAACAGGAACTTCTAGCCAAAACGCCACTAGAGCACATTGATTTATTAAACTGCAGACTACCCCGATAAACTTGGGGAGTATTCAAAAGCTGATCAATAACGGAGAGGGGGTGGTGGTGGGGGGGGGGGGCGTAGCCAAGTGGTACAGCAATCCCCTGATGCGCGGTCGGTCTAAGATCGATCCCCGTCGGTAGGCACATTGCGCTATTTCTCGTCCCTGCCAGTGCACCACGACTAGTATATCAAAGGCTGAGGTATGTGATATCCTGTCTGTGGGATAGTGCATATAAAAAATCCCATGCTACCCGTAGCGGGTTTCTTCTCTAAGATTATATGTCAAAATTACCAAATGTTTGACATCCAATAGCTGATGATTAATATATCAATATGCTCTAGTGGTGTCGTTAACTAAAATAATCTTGAAATTTTTACTTTCTTTCTGGCAACACGGATTTAGGGTAACTCTTAACAGGAACTTCTGTCCAAAATGCTGAATGCAATTAATGGATGAATAAAGTTTGTTTAGTTTAACGACACCACTAGAGCACATTGTTTTATCAATAATCAACTATTGGATTTCAAACATTTGGTCATTTTGACACAGTCATAGAGAGGAAACCCTTTACATTTTTCCATTAGTAGCACCACCTAATAGACAGGATAGCACATACAACGGTCTTTGATATACCAATCGTGGTGCACTGGTTGTGACGAGAAATAGTCCAGTGGGCCCACCGACGGGGATCGATCCCAGACCGACCGCGCATCAAGCGAGCGCTTTACCACTGGGTTATTTTTCTATATAAAAAGAGCTGAGACGATGTTATATTGGGGTTTTTTTGTCGAGCGTCTATCTAAATGTGAGGAAAAATGCAAGATTTACATACATAATAATATGTTTAAAATTAGTATTGCTATCTTATCAGCAAAAGCCTTCTAGAGTTCACTGGGTCGTACAGATATACTACCTACAAACAGTTAAGACAATTTTTATTAGTTGAGCTTTTTCCCTGATAAATATTATTTTCAGTTGTATGTTGATAAGTGGTATCTAACGGACAAGAATGTAGTATTCTATATCTTACATATCCTAAAAAAAACCCCAGGTTTTAAGCAAATTTTAACATCTTTTTGGACTACACGTTATTTACAGCTGTTGCACATGTAGCTAACTTACGCGTCACAGACAAATGATTGTCAGGTTAACTACACTTCACAATGTAATCGATTTCGATCGCGCTGTTTTGTCATTGAATGTATGACACTGGTGACCTGGCCTGGTGCTTATAATACATTTAATAGAGTCTGAGACAATAATGTCATGACAACGCCATACATATTGTATGCGTGTGACGTCAATGGAGATTGAAAGAAATGTTTTATTTAACGATGCACGCAAGAAATTTTATTTACGGTTATATGACGTCAGACATATGGTTAAGGACCACACAGATTTTGAGAGGAAACCCGCTGTCGACACTACATGGGCTACTCTTCCGATTAGCAGCAAGGGATCTTTTATTTGCGCTTTCCACAGGCAGGATATCACAAACCATGGCCTTTGTTGAACCAGTTATGGAAAGAAAGAAAGAAGTGTTTTATTTAACGACGCACTCAACACATTTTATTTACGGTTATATGACGTCAGACATATGGTTAAGGACCACACAGATTTTGAGAGGAAACCCGCTGTCGCCAGTACATGGGCTACTCTTCCGATTAGCAGCAAGGGATCTTTTATTTGCGCTTCCCACAGGCAGGATAGCACAAACCATGGCCTTTGTTGAACCAGTTATGGATCACTGGTCGGTGCAAGTGGTTTACACCTACCCAATGAGCCGTGCGGAGCACTCACTCAGGGTTTGGAGTCGGTATCTGGATTAAAAATCCCATGCCTCGACTGGGATCCGAACCCAGTACGTACCAGCATGTAGACCGATGGTTGAGTGCGTCGTTAAATAAAACCACTGGGATACATCCGGCCACCCCTTCCCTTGCTACTAATACAAAACAAAATGTAGCGGGTTTCCTCTCTAATATTATATGTCAAAATTACCAAATGTTTGACATCCAGTTGCCGATTATTAATAAAACATGTGCTCTAGTGGTGTCGTTAAATTAAAAAAAACAATTTTAAGTTTTACCTGTGTGTACATACTATAGACACGGCTAGGCAACATTTAACTAGCAGTGAGGTCATGGGAATGGTAAATGGGAATATGACCCCTAAAGATTAAACAGCGCATCTCATGGACGATTACCAGGTATTGCAACACTGGATGGTTTACCGACAGCCCGAGCTCTGGTCGCGAAGGTATAACAACGCCTGATGACGATAACTACTTAATAACAATAACTCTAATAAACAGTAAAGTAAAGTTTGTTTTATTTAACGACGCCACTAAAGCACATTTATTTTTTATCTTATCATCGGCTATTGGGCGTAAAAAATATGGTCATTCTGACACCGTTTTTTAGGGATTTTTTAGTTGCGCTTCCCAGAGGCAGGATAGCACAAACCATGGCCTTTGTTGAACCAGTTATGGATCAGTGGTCGGTGCAAGTGGTTTACACCTACCCACTGAGCCTTGCGGTGCACTCACTCGGGGTTTGGAGTCGGTATCTGGATTATAAATCCCATGCCTTGACTGGGATCCGAACCCAGTACCTACCGGCCTGTAGACCGACGAACTAACCACAACGCCGCCGAGGCCGGTTTAATAAACAGATTGTTCTAGGTAAGATGTATGGTTGACATCCAGTAGCTAATACCTTTAGCTTTATGTTTGTATTAACTTTTTTTTTATTCAGCATACGTTTGATTATGACACACTAGGGTATTACATCAAACCACGTGTCTTGTTTTAATCATTCCAGTTTAATGACCCATTTGGATGGCACGTGGATGTTTGACGATTATTCATCATTCCAGTTAGACAAACAGATCATTTGTATCATAAACTGCTCAACTTGTTAGTGAGTAGGCTAGTATATCTTACAGGGAAGCCCGTGATTGTCAGTCGGCCACGCTCAGTGAAGTCTTGGTGGTCGACTGATACGAGCAAATATCCAACAGAAAATGTGTGACAATGGGAAATTCTTAAGACCAGTATCCCGTTAATGCAGGTGGCTGCATTAGTGTAGCTATAATCTTATACACACAGACTCTCTCTCTCTCTCTCTCTCTCTCTCTCTCTCTCTCTCTCTCTCTCTCTCTCTCTCTCTTCATCCGTCCCTCCTTCTCTCTCACTCACTGCCTCTCTCTCTGCCTCCCCTCTCTATCTCTCCATCCCCCTCCCTCTCTCTATCTGTATCTGTCTCTCCCTCTCTCTCTCCCTGTCTCTGTCTCTCCCTCTCTCTCTCTCTCTCTCTCTCTCTCTCTCTCTCTCTCTCTCTCTCTCTCTCTCTCTCTCTCTCTCTCTCTCTCTCTCTCTCTCTCTCTCTCCAACACAGGAAGGAAAATACCTACCCACATTCACTCTGACTGACACAGGTAAATACGCATGTATATACATGCATATACAAACTCACGCACATAATTATCTATACGTACTCCCTCTCACAGGCAAATTGGCACATACACATACACAACAATGTCCCGGAAAGACGTTACGCTTGACAGCATTTATACTTTCCCACGGACAAGAATACATACACTTTGATACACCTGTGAAGGCAACACAACACACCACGATTTGGTGTGTCGTTACTGTTATGTCATGTCATAGGGTTTTACGTGCACATTCAGAACAAGCTGTTGTAGCGCGTGTCTGTCGTGAGCACAAGAGCCGGCCTTGGCTGGCTCCTCCGTCCATGACAGGAAAGGTGGGGGGGGGGGGGGGGAGAGTAGGGACCGCCTGCACTGGCAGGTGCAAGGGAGCACCAGCAGCCCGATCAAATCGGTAGCAGGCGGGTGGGGGTGGTGGTGGTGCTATGGAATTTGAATGGAGCAGTTAAATGCCAAAGAGAAAAGGGGGCGCAATTTTGATCGAGGGAATTTGGCGCAATTTTGAACGGTCGGTCGAAAGTTAAATGGCCGAGCTAGATTTTGATATTAGTGAATCGAGAGTAGCTCGTTAATGTGTCGTTACTTGTTGTAGCAACTTAATATAGTCTGTTGTAGGAAATAGTTCCCCATTAAGTCCAGCGTCCAATGGAAATACCTAATAAGTCACATTGTCTCACTTTAGAGAAAAATGGGTATATGTGACTAACCCTTACATAAAGATTCACTGAGATACTTTTGAGGAGTTTAATGGTGGAGAACATTATTTATCAGTTGTTCTGAAATACCTTTTAGAGGCAGTCCAAAATATTTTATATAACATGATTTAGTGTGATTTACTATGTTTTACCTTGGCATTCATGCAAATGTAAAACATAGTAAGTCACAGTTCGGAGCAGTCTCATCAGTCAGTAAGTTTTGTAAGTGTGTGGAAGTACAGGATTTAAACATTTACCCCAATGATGATGAATACAGGCCTATGCCCATTCATCGTGATGACTGGCTTGGAGCTTTGGCCTATAGCTACATATCCTAGCCATGCCAGTAAATATACATCAAACATGTCATGGTGTAGGTTTCATTACAATAGTTGTTTCAACGACATGAAAGTCATGAAAGTATAGATCCCATACTCTAGGAATTATTGTCTGTAAGATCTGGGACATCGATCTCTGGGATATCTAGCCAACATTTCTTCTTTGCTGGAAGTACACCTGACTGCAACACGTTGACGATACCCGCAGCAGGAATACCTCGAGGGGTGGTGTGTTTGCTTGGCATTTCAGCAACAAAATTCCGCTTCAGAAATGCGACTTCCTTGGTTGGATTCTTAAATGAGCCTTCTTTGAAATACAAGGATGTAGAGGACTTCCTGAATTCAACCTCAACAATATTGCTCAGGAGAGGCATTGTAACCGATTTGGAATTCCGAGATTTATTTCCTGCCTGGGCATCATAGAAATCAGTGACCTGCAAAACTACTGGCTTAATATCTTTGGCAGAGTTGTCAACCAGAGCAACGAAATCATCAAAGGTGTGGATCTCATGTGCCTTCCGCATGTTGATCCCTATACTACCGTGCACATTATCAGCAGCCATGTATGTATGACCCTTTACAAGATATTTGATTTTTATCATGTCTGGGCCCCATTCAGAATTTACGCATGACACAAGAACTGTAAAAAGTGTCCAGTTTGTGTTCTGTCCCGCGCAGTTATCAACCCAGAATAGAACCTTCTTGGACCCACAAAAGACGACACATTTTATATAGGCAGAGGCAACATCTAAAAACCTAGCAACTCACAAGTTGCCTGTGGAATGCACAATGGAAAAAGCTAGCAAGTGATCTTACTAGGTTTTACCTTTGGATGTCTGTCAAGGTGGTGGACTTGTTATGTTTTCCCTCTGTAATACGGAAGCACTGGTGAACATTTTTCAAATGATTGTAATGAATTTACGTTGGAACAAACCTAGTAAGTCCCATTTTGACCGTAACTAATTTTTTTGCAAAATGTGACTTACTAGGTATTTTCATTGGACGCTAGAAGTAACAATACTACAAAATTATTATATGCCTTTTTGTATCTTTCTTTGATGATTACAAGAAGGCTGACCTCTGTAGTATTTAAGTGACCCAGGGCTTTGTCAAAGTAACTCGTTATATGTAGTACTAACTGATAACAACTGTGCGAGTGGTATAGTGTCACTTGTGTAACAGCAACACGGGGCGGTAGGCTTACTCTGATATGAAGGTGGCTCGTTATATGTAGTACTAACTGATAACAACTGTACAAGTGGTATAGTGCCACTTGTGTAACAGCAACACGGGGCGGTAGGCTTACTCTGATATGAAGGTGGCTCGTTATATGTAGTACTAACTGATAACAACTGTACAAGTGGTATGGTGCCACTTGTATAACAGCAACACGGGGCGGTAGGCTTACTCTGATATGAAGGTGGCTCGTTATATGTAGTACTAACTGATAACAACTGTACAAGTGGTATAGTGCCACTTGTGTAACAGCAACACGGGGCGGTAGGCTTACTCTGATATGAAGGTGGCTCGTTATATGTAGTACTAACTGATAACAACTGTACAAGTGGTATAGTGCCACTTGTGTAACAGCAACACGGGGCGGTAGGCTTACTCTGATATGAAGGTGGCTCGTTATATGTAGTACTAACTGATAACAACTGTACAAGTGGTATGGTGCCACTTGTATAACAGCAACACGGGGCGGTAGGCTTACTCTGATATGAAGGTGGCTCGTTATATGTAGTACTAACTGATAACAACTGTACAAGTGGTATAGTGCCACTTGTGTAACAGCAACACGGGGCGGTAGGCTTACTCTGATATGAAGGTGGCTCGTTATATGTAGTACTAACTGATAACAACTGTACAAGTGGTATAGTGCCACTTGTGTAACAGCAACACGGGGCGGTAGGCTTACTCTGATATGAAGGTGGCTCGTTATATGTAGTACTAACTGATAACAACTGTACAAGTGGTATAGTGCCACTTGTGTAACAGCAACACGGGGCGGTAGGCTTACTCTGATATGAAGGTGGCTCGTTATATGTAGTACTAACTGATAACAACTGTACAAGTGGTATAGTGCCACTTGTGTAACAGCAACACGGGGCGGTAGGCTTACTCTGATATGAAGGTGGCTCGTTATATGTAGTACTAACTGATAACAACTGTACAAGTGGTATGGTGCCACTTGTATAACAGCAACACGGGGCGGTAGGCTTACTCTGATATGAAGGTGGCTCGTTATATGTAGTACTAACTGATAACAACTGTACAAGTGGTATAGTGCCACTTGTGTAACAGCAACACGGGGCGGTAGGCTTACTCTGATATGAAGGTGGCTCGTTATATGTAGTACTAACTGATAACAACTGTACAAGTGGTATAGTGCCACTTGTGTAACAGCAACACGGGGCGGTAGGCTTACTCTGATATGAAGGTGGCTCGTTATATGTAGGACTAACTGATAACAACTGTACAAGTGGTATAGTGCCACTTGTATAACAGCAACACGGGGCGGTAGGCTTACTCTGATATGAAGGTGGCTCGTTGTATGTAGTACTAACTGATAACAACTGTACAAGTGGTATAGTGCCACTTGTGTAACAGCAACACGGGGCGGTAGGCTTACTCTGATATGAAGGTGGCCGACTGAAAAAAAATTGTGGTCGACCAATGTTGATTTTTTACACTGTACTTGTTAGCTGAGACCGGCCTCGTTGGCTTCTAGGTACTGGGTTCGGATACCAGTGGAGGCATGGGATTTTTAATCCAGAAAGAAAGAAAGAAATGTTTTATTTAACGACGCACTCAACACATTATATTTACGGTTATATGGCGTCAGACATATGGTTAAGGACCACACAGATTTTAAGAGGAAACCCGCTGTCGCCACTACATGGGCTACTCTTCCGATTAGCAGCAAGGGATCTTTTATTTGCGCTTCCCACAGGCAGGATAGCACAAACCATGGCCTTTGTTGAACCAGTTATGGATCACTGGTCGGTGCAAGTGGTTTACACCTACCCATTGAGCCTTGCGGAGCACTCACTCAGGGTTTTGAGTCGGTATCTGGATTAAAAATCCCATGCCTCGACTGGGATCCGAACCCAGTACCTACCAGCCTGTAGACCGATGGCCTGCCACGACGCCACCGAGGCCGGTTTTTTATAAATAATTTGTAATGTAAAACTGAAGACTGATTTAGTTGGGGTTTTTTATAAATAAATAAATAATTTTTAATGTAAAATTGAAGACTGATAACCCACCCCGTACGTATTGGTATGGTTCGCTGTACTGCGGCCACTAAAATAGACTCGCCCGATATTTTTAGAATTTGTATGCTCCGTTATAAAAGGCGAAGTGTGATTGGTCAATATTTAAATTATTATTTACAGACGAAATGTTACCTGGACATTGGGGACTACGCAGTGTTGTTAGTTTTAAATCACTGGCAGGATTCTGCAAGTAAGGTTTTGTTTGGTGGACATGAGCTCCAACTGGCTGGTGTTAGATCCACATGTAATTGTGGAGCTAATTTTAATTAGATTGGCAAAGATTCCCGCTATAATGCAACAATAAGCATATGTTTGACGTTAAATGCCATTACATAGATCATTTTCGAGTTCGCCAATAACAAATATTGCACATATTAATCAATAATGCACACACTACAGGAAGAAACCAGACAATGTTCCGGTTGAATACGTAGATGCTGTCGGGTTTCTTTCTCTAATGCGTGCATTAGTGATGAATATGCCAACTATTTGTTTACAGAGAACTCGAAAATGATCAATATAAAGGTATGTAACGCTGCGTGGATGGGACAGAACGTAGCCCAGTGTTAAAGCACTCGATGCGCGAACGGTCTGGGATCGATCCCCGTCGGTGGGCTCACTGAGCTATTTCTCGTTCCAGCAAATGTACCACGACTGGTATATCAAAGGCCGTGGCATGTGTTATCCTGTCTGTGGGATGGTGCATATAAATGACCCTTTGCTACTAACTGAAAAATGTAGTTTCCTGTTTATGACAAATGTTTGACATCCGATGATTAATAAATCAATGTGATCTAGTGATGCCATTATAAATAAATAAATAAATAAATAAATAATAAATAAATAAATAATAAATAAACAAACAAACAAATAAATAAATAAATAAATAAAACATTTTTTTTTTTTTTTTTAAATGCGTCATTTCTGCTGCCCCATGCACCGTTGTGCACTCGCTCTGAGCAGAAACGTAACACTGACGACATAGTCTCGATAAACCAGAAGACGGTGAATATGACACTGTAGTATTGCGGTGCACCTAAAGTAGGCCAGGGTGTCCTGTGTTGGTTTCGTCGAGCCACCGACCGCCCAGTTATCGACGTTACATTTCACAATGCAGGTCGATAACCCCCGGGGTTGTGACACGCTCTAGTTAGAGAACTTCTGTGTTAGGAGACCGGCCTCGGTGGGATCTTGGTTAAGCCATCGGACATAAGGCTGGTAGGTATTGGGTTCGCAGCCCGGTACCGGCTCCTAACCAGAGTGAGTTTTTAACGACTGGATGGGTAGGTGTATGGC
Organism: Gigantopelta aegis; assembly: GCF_016097555.1. Classification (NCBI taxonomy): domain Eukaryota; kingdom Metazoa; phylum Mollusca; class Gastropoda; order Neomphalida; family Peltospiridae; genus Gigantopelta; species Gigantopelta aegis. The sequence continues at coordinate 39,960,899 of NC_054699.1, forward strand.
CACTACACTTTATTATCTGGGAGCGGGGCGTAGCCTGGTGGTAAAGCCCTCGTTTGATGCGAGGTCGGTTTAGGATCGATCCCCGTCGGTGGCCCCATTGGGCTATTTCTCGTTCCAGCCATTTCCAGCCAGTACTCCACAACTGGTGTAGCTGTAAGGACCTCGTTGAATATATTAACAGCGATTGTGACGAGATATATACTACTACTTGAGTTGTCGTTAGATAACATTTATCTTACAGTTGGTTGTTTCAAGATGTATCATAACGAGCGAAAGCGAGTTGAATACGTTTTGAAACAGCGAGTTGTAAATTAAATGGTATGTAACTGACACGAATGTAGTATTCTATTTCTTGCATATTCTAAAAATAAAGGTTTTAAGCAAATTAAAACGTGTTTCTCGACTAAAACATATTTACGGCCTTTGTGCTTGTAGCTAACGTACGCGTCACAGACAAATCAATTTCATGTTAATTTCTGGCATTGGTAACCAGGTTATCACCTAGGGGCAGCCAGTCGTATGTCTTTAAAATGTTATCACACGTGTGTGTGTTAACAATATGTGTTATCAAAATAACGAATGGTGCTTTCACCAAAGTGGGTGTAAGAAACAATACTTCGTGCACAATAGATTTATTGATAATCGGCCATTGGATGTCAAACGTTTGGTAATTCTGACATATAATCTTAGAGAGGAAACCCGCTAGCTTTTTCCATCAGTAGCAAGGGATCTTTTATATGCACCAGGGGCGGGAGATAGCCCTGTGGTAAAGCGCACGCTTAATGCTCGGTCTGTTTGGGATCGATCCCCGTCGGTGGGCCCATTGGGTTATTTCTCGTTCCAGCCAGTGCACCACGACTGGTATATCAAACGTCATGGTATGTGTTATCCTGTGTGTGGGATAGTGCATATCAAAGATCCATTGCTACGAATGGGGAAAATGTAGCGGGATTCCTTAGCAAGACTATATGTCAGAATTACCATATGTTTGACATCCAACAGCCGATGATTAATAAATCAATGTGCTCTAGTGGTGTCTTTAAACAAAACAAACTTTAAACAAACTGTTTGGTACACCGGCACAGTAGAAATATAGTTTGTGTTATACAAGGACACCGTTAGAGCACATCGATTAATCAATCATCGGCTGTTAGATGTCCAATATTTTGTGTTATATAAGGACACCGTTAGAGCACATCGATTAATCAATCATCGGCTGTTAGATGTCCAATATTTTGTGTTATATAAGGACACCGTTAGAGCACATCGATTAATCAATCATCGGCTGTTAGATGTCCAATATTTTGTGTTATATAAGGACACCGTTAGAGCACATCGATTAATCACTCATCGGCTGTTAGATGTCAAATATTTAGAAACTCTTAAAGAGGAAACCCGCTACATTTTTCTATTAATAGCAAGGTTTTTTTATATGCATTTTTGCACACACAGGAACGCACATACCACGGCCTTTGACCAGTTGTGATGCGCTGGTTGTAACGAGATAAACAAGAAATCAGTTGAATGGATCCATCTAGGTGGTTCGATCCTGCGACGCAAGCACCTTTGGCGAGCACTCAACCGACTGAGCTAAATCCCGCCCCCTGGTTCATTAAGAATGAACTTTGACTTTTATCTGTGTCACACACATACACACGAGCACACACACTCACGCACACGCGCATGCTCACGCACATACATACACTAACTCACTCCATGTACACACACGCGTGCACGCACACACATACACACGCGCGCGCACACACACATACATACACGGGCGCACGCGTACACATGCACTCATTCACACACACACATACACACACGCGTGCACGCACACATATACGCGTACACACAAATACGCATGCGCGTACGCAGTCTGACACACATGGTGTCCCTCTTCCTATTGAGGTGGGTGTGACTGAACCTATTGTCCGAACCAAATTGTTAACAACAACGAAAAATTACTCTCCTACCTTTAATTGTCGTTAGATTTCCTCCAAAGTTTGTCCAGACACAAAGAAAAAACTATTACAATGAAACAGATTCCACATACCAGATGATAACCATGTCACCTATATCGACTTCGCTGAGAGCGCATAGGGAAAAAAGCATGTAATTTTGTATCAGCTGCCATTTTGACTTTTTATGGAATATTCTTCAAGAGGGGTGAAAGGATAGGACTTAATCTAACGTCATAACATGTTATGATATAAAAGCAAACGTGATGACGTCATATTTTTATTATTATTATTATTATTATTATTATTATTATTTTAATGATACCACTAGAGATCATCGATTTCATATTGATTGTGTCACATACTTTGAAGGCTTTCACCCCTTTTGAAGAGTATTCCATAAACAAGCAACATGGCAGACGGCAGAAAACTGCATGTATTTTTCCCTATGCAATCTCAGCAAAGACAATATCGGCGACATCGTTGCATTCTCGTGTGTGGAATCTGTATATTTGTAGTGGGGTTTGTTTTGTTTTTTTTGCGATTTGTGTCTGGACAAACTTTGGAGGAAATCTAACAGCAATTAAAGGTAGGAGAGTAATTTTTTGTAGTTGTTAACAATTTGGTTCGGACAATAGTTTTTAAACACCAAGGCATATGAGAGCCTTTACATAGATATTATTGTTTCGATTATCCATTTCCGTGCATCCGAAGTTCATATAAAAGATCCCTTGCTACTAATGGAAAACTGTACCGGGCTTCTTCTGTAAGACTCTATGTCAGAAACACCACATAACCAATAATTAATAAATGAATCTAGTGGGTTCGTAAAACATAAACAAAATTTATCTTTAGCAACAGACATCAGCATTTAAACACACTTTATCAAAGTTAAAGTTTGTTTTGTTTAATGACAACATATTTATTAATCATGTCACATGTCAGACATGGTGATTCTCATATATAGTCTAAGAGAGGAAACCAGCAAAAATTTTCCATTAGTAGCAAGGGATATTTTATATGCATCATCCCACAGACAGGATATCACACAGCACGGCCGTTCATATACCAGTCGTAGTGCATGGCTTGAACGAGAAATAGGTCAATGTGTCACTGACGGGGATCGATCCTAGACAGATCGCGAATCAAGGGAACGCTTATCTCAAAATGATAACATTGTATATTTGGAGTAATTCACGATTCTCTCAGTAAACTGACAGTCGTGGAGTACTGAACAGCCATTTTGGATTACGGTGTAGAAAAATGTCAAAATGTACCAAAGCTCCAGAAATGCATTTTTGGACCCTGGAAGACACCCATATAAAACTACATGACATATTGCAAGCTATATTATTTTTCAAATAAGCATATAAATGTCCGCCATATTGAATTTTAAACCACCATCTTGGATTCCTCCATTTTGAACGCGCGCGCACACACACACACACACACACACTCACGCACGCACACACAGACACGCGCACGCAGACACACGCAGGCACAACACAGACACACGCACGCACATACACACACGCACGCACGCACACACACATGCACACACGCACGCACACACACACACACAGACACACACGCAGGCACACACAGACCCACGTACGCACACATACACACATGCACACACACACCATCACATACACGCACGCAAACACACACATGCACACACGCACACACACACAGACACACACACACACACACACACACACACACACACATTGAAATTAAATGTTTGCCACTTCACAAAAACAAACGTCACATTGTAGGTAGTACTGAACCAAATAACATCTGGCTTGGTCAGAGTTCGAGGTACATCGAACTTTTCATAGAGTAGTTAATACCAAAAGTCCTGCCATTGTGGATAATTGTGACAATGTTTGTTGTCAAAAAATTTACTTTTATCTGTGCAACAAATGCATGCAATTCTATTTCATCTAGTACAGCAGTGCCAAGTAGATCTGTGCTTAGAACATGCATCGGTTACCTATCACAAAATAAGTTCTATTTTATGCGAAACTGGGTGTTGTAAAATATCCGGTTGTACGAAAATGAACTATGAAAGATATCATTTTCTTGAAGCTAATACTTTGAGGTACGGGTTATAGTATGAGTCATAGTTAGCTTGATATTTTGCATATAGCAGGGCCGTACCCTCCGGGGGGGGAGGGGAGGGGAGGGGCAGGGGGGCAGTTGCCCCCCTGAAAATCTTTCTTTTTTTCTTTGTTTTTTGTCACTCCAGAAAATAGCATACATACTTCAGGATTTAATTTGTATAGTGTTTCATTTGTATATAAAAGATAGTGCCCCCCTCGGATTTTGATCAGGGTACGACCCTGTATAGTATTTTAAACCACATTCATTAACATTGTAGCCTATGACATTTCATTTGGTATACTACAACCTGTATGTTCCTGCGAGCCTGGTTTGTCGTAACTTAAATGGAATGATGGGGAGGGGGTGGGGGTGGGGACGGGGTTGTCCCTTAAATACCACAATGGATATCACAAGTTTCACTTTTGTTCCAACAGTACAGCGGTAACTAGATTGCAAGTTATGCAGGGCCTGTCGTATATTATCACAAACGCTACACGTGTTCGGCGTCACGTGACCGTGCGATGTCAATGCACGTCTAGAACATGTAGAACAACGGGGTGTCTTAGACCGTAATGCTAGCAATGTGATGTAGATGGAGGTCACTAGGTCAGAATACCTACAGTGCGCGACACCAATTCCGAGTTCAGTCAGCAAACCTTTCGCTAACGTTCGCCAACTATTTGATTGGCTCCTGGCGTGGTCATTCGGTTTACTGTGTAGCATAAAAAAAAAAACCCAGTTTAGCGAACGTTGGCGCCAAGCGGTTGACTGAACTGACCTCACGTTCGGCGCACGAAATGCATTATGTATTTAGTTAGTTAATTAATACGTTATCCATCTAGATAGTTACTTAGTTATCGAGCTAGATAGTTAGTTATCGAGCTAGACAGTCACTTAGTTACTTAGTTATCCAGCTAGATAGTTACTTAGTTATCCAGCTAGATAGTTACTCAGTTAGTTATTCAGCTAGTTAGTTACTTAGTTATCCAGCTAGATAGTTACTTAGTTATCCAGCTAGACAGTTACTTAGTTAGTTATCCAGCTAGATAGTTACTTAGTTATCCAGCTAGATAGTTACTTACTTATCCATCTAGATAGTTACTTAGTTATCGAGCTAGATAGTTACTTAGTTATCCAGGTAGATAGTTACGTAGTTACTTAGTTATCCAGCTAGATAATTATTTAGTTATCCAGCTAGATAGTTACTTAGTTATCCAGCTAGATAGTTACTTAGTTAGTTTTCCAGCTAGATAGTTAGTTAGTTATCCAGCTAGATAGTTACTTAGTTATCCAGCTAGATAGTTACTTAGTTATCCAGCTAGATAGTTCATTAGATACTTAGTTATGCAGCTAGATAGTTACTTGGTTATCCAGCTAGTTATTTACTTACTTAGTTTAGCTAGCAGGCCGTACCTGATCCAAATCCTAGATAGTTAACCCTGTGATGTGTATGCTATTCTCTGTTACTTAGTTAGCTGTCCCTCTGCCCCACCCAGGAGGGTAGCTAGCTAGATAGTTTACGTAGTTACTTAGTTTTCCAGCTAGACATTTACTTAGTTATCTAGCTAGACAGTTACTTAGATATTTACTTATTTATCTAGCTAGATAGTTACTTAGTTAGCTATTTAGCTAGTTAGTCAGTTGGTTAGTTAGTTAGTTAGTCAGTTGGTTGCCTAACTAGCTAGTTAGTTACTTGTTTAGTTTTGGGTTTAGTTCTTTGGGTTTTCTTTCCATTCAAATGAATAATTGTTATAATAATAATGGAAAGAAAGAAAGAAATGTTTTATTTAACGACGCACTCAACACATTTTATTTACGGTTATATGGCGTCAGACATATGGTTAAGGACCACACAGATTTTGAGAGGAATCCCGCTGTCGCCACTTCATGGGCTACTCTTTCTGATTAACAGCAAGGGATCTTTTATTTGCACTTCCCACAGGCAGGATAGCACAAACCATGGCCTTTGTTGAACCAGTTATGGATCACTGGTCGGTGCAAGTGGTTTACACCTACCCATTGAGCCTTGCGGAGCACTCACTCAGGGTTTGGAGTCGGTATCTGGATTAAAAATCCCATGCCTCGACTGGGATCCGAACCCAGTACCTACCAGCCTGTAGACCGATGGCCTAATCACGACGCCACCGAGGCCGGTTTGCAACAATAATGATTGCAACATTAATGAAATCGACATATAAAAATGAGCAAATTACCCGAGAACAGTTTCGTTAAATGTTTCCCTAATATACAGTATTCAACATTCAACATAAGTTGATCTATAATTACAATTTAGTAACTGTTGTTATTATTATTTGTAGTTGTTTGGGGGTTTTTTTTGGGTTTTTTTATATTATTATTATTTATTTATTTTGGATAAAAAGTATAACTCGAAATGTACGCGTCGTTTGTCGTGTCGTTAACTACAGATAATAAAAATCAGCTGATTTCCAAGGCCTACTAGCGTGTCTCGAGATATCTTGCTCGCGAAGTACAATCACCTTGAAATCTTAGCCAGTCGTAAGCACTGATGGGCGGAGCTTCCATACTAATAAAGGGGCCAACTAGAACGAGGTACTGTGACACTAGCTCATGAATATTCAGTGTGTCCTTGATTAGGAGTTAGAAACCACTGGGCATGTTTTACACCGATCAGCGAAACATAATTCGCCTCACAGGATGCACTTGTAAGAATCGTGTATCCAGATAGCAAGGCCCATGCAGCCGAACGCTATTACGACCTGTCGTGAATTCATCACGATATAGGATATAGTTAAGACAGCTCAGGTCAAACTCAACAGCTATGCACATTATTTATTTTATGAGAGCTGTTTTAGAAATTAAGGATTTTAATTTATCTAAAGTTTGATTTTTTTTTTTTTTTGTAAATTGAGCCGGTCAGTCAATTTGTTTCGGGTAAAGTGAATATTTTATATTTGTGAGTTGAGTTATACAGAACATTCCGTTTCAATGCTTATTCTGTGCTGCAATGACCGGACTGGAAGAAGCACGTTAGGTAAGTACACACTATGCATATTAATCTGGGATGCACGGGGGGGGGGGGGGGGGGGGGGGGCGTTGCATAGCATACCGTATACGAGTGATAAAAAGTGCTATTTTTAGTTTTGAAAAATGTCATTTATATTTTTATGAAATATTATTTTTAATTTTATAAAATATTATTTTTAATTTTATAAAATATTATTTTTAGTTTTGAAAAATGTCATTTATAGGGGTTTTTTTAACATTATTTTTATTTTTTTAAATGTCATTTTCAGCTTTAAATGTTGTTGCCCTATTTAACGAAAATTTAACGACTGACTTGTGTAACTACGTACATTTAAAATGCCTAAAGACCTGAGTTTGAGAAAGACCGAGTTCCGAAATTCGGCCCTATGTCTTTAGGTTTTTCTGAGGTTAAAACATAAATATTTAATATGTTTAAAGTGTTGTGTGCCTAAACTTCAATGAAACTTGCTTGGCGTAAAAGTCTAAATATACAGTGGCAGGAATTAGTGGTTAGATACAGAAAGTGGCGTGATTCGGGACAAGGCTCTCTCTCTCTCTCTCTCTCTCTCTCTCTCTCTCTCTCTCTCCAGGACCGTAGCTAGCGGGGGGGGGGGGGGGGGGGGGGGGTGGGAGTTGCATTATAGAAACTTAAAGAAAATTCTCTTCTTAACTGTTTAAGGAGTTTTAGACTATTAACTACTCAGTTGCCCCCTCCCCCAAACAAAAAATCCTAGCTACGGCCCTGCGCTCTCTCTCTCTCTCTCTCTCTCTCTCTCTCTCTCTCTCTCTCTCTCTCTCTCTCTCTCTCTCTCTCTCTCTCTCTCGCATTTCAACTGGGGGGGGGGGGGCATAATCTTCAATGCTTCCCCTGCGGACCCCCTACCTCACTCACGCACACACCCTATCCAGGTTTGGTATCTAGGTAGAATGTTAGTTGGATTTTCTTTTTTGATTTTTACTGGGGCACTACGTCCTGTACTGTTGCTCAAAGGCCGTAGATACCAGTACATGCCAAAAACTGGTTCTCATTGTTCTAGTTGATATTCCGCCAAGTGGGTCGCTGTCGCAGGAGAACTTCCGGTGCGCATATTTTCGCAAGTAACCTAGCGCCGAACAAAAGGCGCACTAGTGCAATTATGATATGATGCCACTCACCGGTCACATCAGTTCATGCACAAGCTGCTGTAGTGCACGCCTGTCCTGGGCGCAGGTGCAGAACAGGAAAAGGGTTGGGGTGAGTGGGAGGAGGGACGACCCGCGCTGTTGGTAGCATTATACCAATTAATTTCCGGCTGGGTCGAAGTTGGAGGTGCACCGAACTTTTGATAGAGAAGTTAACATCACAAGTCCTGTGATTGGTTATAAATGTGAGTGTGTTGGTTGTAAAAAAAATTAGTTTCATCTGGGCTAAAAATGTATACAATTTTAATTCATCTAGTACCACTGTGTCAAGTGGCCTTGTGCTTGGAACATGTATGGGGTACATGTAAAAAAAAGTACTAAAATTTTGTGCGAAACTAGGGGTGTTGTAAAAACATCTGGTGATACCGAAAATGAGCCATGAAAGGTACCATTTTCTGCAGTTAATACTTTGAGGTAGGGGTTGTAGTACTCATATTTATGGGTCATAGTTTGGTTGATATAATATTGCATATAGTGTTTTTAAACACAAACGTTAACATGGTCGCCTATGGGATTTGAATTGGTATAGTCCAACCTGTTAAGCGCAAGAGAGCACCGGCAGCCCATCCAGGGTCGGTAGCGAGCGGGGGTAATTTTGGTGCTATTGAGAATATCCCGTAGGATTAAGTCAAAAAGGAAAATAGTGCCCAAGTTATTGAAGGAATTTTGGCGCTTTTTTGAAGTGTTCATCGAAAGAAAAAAAAAATGGAGCTACATGCTAATTTGAACTTAGTTTGCCGAGAGTAGCTTGTATTGGTGGCCCCTAGCTTTTAGCCGTTTTACAGGAATTCTTGGAACGAATTAGCATGGAATGCGCAGGGCTGAAGGGGGTCCGGAGTGCATGCCTCACCCCTGGAAATTGTGAAATATCGAGGCTCTGAAATACCATTTTGCAGCCATTTCAGGGAGGTTACGTATACCAGTCGTGATGCACTGGATGGAACGAGACAAATAAAACCCATTCAGTTGAATGGATCCACCGAGGTCGTTCGATCCTGCGACGCGAGCACCTCAAGCTAAATCCTGCCGTCACAAATGTAAAAGTCAGTTTCGTGACACACATTTGTTCGCTATCTTTTTTGTGTGTACTGCTCTTTGCAGTCACTGTTTGACGTCATACAGACATGGAATTCACACCTGGCAATAAGCGTTGGTACTCAAGCAATTCCTGCTTTTCGTGTCAATGATTCGTATTCAGTGGCGGATCCAGAAAATCCATGCCAAGGGAACTTTGGGGGAGGTTTGGAGGGGGGTCGTAAATTTTGTTTTTAATATATAATAAAATCATAACTATCGCAAAATTATGGGGGAGGGGGGGCAGGACCCTGGCTCCCCCCCCCCCCCCCCCCCCCCCACACTCCATGATCCTGTGTTCATTAGATGAGGTTTGTTGTGACGCACATGAAATCCAATAGCTGATGATTCATTAATCAATGTTCTCTAGTGGTATCGTTAAACAAAACAACCTTTCTTCCTTGGCGTTAAACATAATAGAAAATATGTAGCATATGTGTATCAATATAATATGCATGTTTTATTACACTGTGACTGACCTCGTTGAATATATTAACAGCGATGGTGAAGAGATATAGATAATACTGCATGAGTGGTCGTTAGACTTATCTTAACGAGCGAAAGCGAGCTGAATACGTTTTTAAACAGCGAGTTGTAAAACAAATGGTACGTAACTGACACGAATGTAGTATTCTATTTCTTACATATCTTAAAAAAAATACAAAATACAAAACAAAACAAAATAAAATAAAATAAAATTAAGCAAATTTAAACGTGTTTTCCGACTAAAACATATTTACAGCCTTTGTGCTTGTAGCTAACGTACGCGTCACAGACAAACCAATTCCATGTTAACTTCTTGCTTTGGTGACCTGGTCATCACATAGGAACAGCCAGTCGTATGTCTTTAAAATGCTATCACACGTATGTGTGTTAACAGTATGAGTTATCAAAATAACGAATGGTGTTTTCACCAAAGGGTGTGTAAGAAACGATACTTTGTGCACGACTGATATATCATGGTATCGTGGTATGTGCTATCCTGTCTGTGGGATAGTGCATATGAAAGACCCCTTGCTAGTAAGAACAAATGTAGCGTGTTTTCTCTTTATGACCATATGTTTGACATCCAATAGCCGAATGATTAACAAATCAACATGTTCTAGTGGTGTCGTTAAACAAAACAAATACAAGTTTATATATGCACCGTCCCACAGACAGGATAACACATGCCACACCTTTGGTATACCAGTCGTGCACAGTATAATAATCTCTTTCTCATACCGGCCTCGGTGGCGTCGTGGTTAGGCCATCGGTCTACAGGCTGGTAGGTACTGGGTTCGGATCCCAGTCGAGGCATGGGATTTTTAATCGACCAGTGATCCCTAACTGGTTGAACAAAGGCCATGGTTTGTGCTATCCTGCCTGTGGGAAATGCAAATAAAAGATCCCTTGCTGCCTGTTGCAAAAGAGTAGCCTATGTGACTCATGTCAGAATGAACATATGTTTGACGTCCAATAGCCGATGGTAAGATACAAAATCAATGTGCTCTAGTGGAATCGTTAAATAAAAAACAAGCTTAATACAACGTGTTTTTTGTGTGAACTGTTTTCGCAACTTTAATTCCGGTAGGGTTGGGCGTAGCCCAGTGGTACAGCGCTCGCTCGATGCGCGGTTGGTGTGAGTTCGATCCCAGTCGGTGGCCCCATTGCGCTATTTCTCGTTCCAGCCAGTGCACCACAACTGGTATATCAAAAGCCGTGGTATGTACTACGCTATCTTTGGGATGGTGTATATAAACGATTTCTTGCTGCTAATCGAAAAGAGTAGCCCATGAAGTTGCGACAGCGGGTTTCCTCTCTTAATATCTGTATGGTCCTTAGCCATATGTCTGACACCATATAACCACAAATAAAAAAGGTGTTGAGTGCGTCGTTAAATAAAACGTTTCCTTCTTCTTCTTTCAAACCGGCCTCAGT
>NC_054699.1:39978705-39983705 GCF_016097555.1 Gigantopelta aegis
AAGTTAAAGACCACACCACACACACACACACACACACACACACACACATACATACACATACCATGAGATCGGTAAATATACTAGTCACAACAAGTTAAAGACCACACACACACACACACACACACACACACACACATACATACACATACCATGAGATCGGTAAATATACCAGTCACAACAAGTTAAAGACCACACACACACACACACACACACACACACACACACACACACACACACACATACATACACATACCATGAGATCGGTAAATATACTAGTCACAACAAGTTAAAGACCACACACACACACACACACACACACACACATACATACACATACCATGAGATCGGTAAATATACTAGTCACAACAAGTTAAAGACCACACACACACACACACACACACACACATACACATACCATGAGATCGGTAAATATACTAGTCACAACAAGTTAAAGACCACACACACACACACACACACACATACCATGAGATCGGTAAATATACTAGTCACAACAAGTTAAAGACCACACACACACACACACACACACACACACACACACATATAAAATGAGATCGGTAAATATACTAGTCACAACAAGTTAAAGACCACACACACACACACACACACACACACACACACACACACACATACCATGAGATCGGTAAATATACTAGTCACAACAAGTTAAAGACCACATGAACACCGTTTGTTTGTTTTGTTTTTTAACGACACCACTAGAACATATTGATTTATTAATCATCGGCTATTTGATGTCATTTTGACATATACTTTTAGAGAGAAAACCCGTCACGTTTTGTTTTTCATAAGTAGCAAGAGATATTTCATATGCACCATCCCACAGACACGGTAGCACATACCACGACCTTTGATATACCAGTCGTGATGCACTGACTGGACCGAGGGATAACCCAATGATCCCACCGACGGGGATCGATCCTAGACCGACTGTGCATCAAGCGAGCGCTTTACCACTGGGCTACGACCCGCCCCCACATGAACACTGCATCCGGAGCTCTCAACACATTTTATTTACGGTTATATTACGTCGGATATATGGTTACGGATCACACAGATACTGAGATAGGAAACCCCTTAGTCGCTACTTCATGGGCTACTCTTCGATTAGCAGCAAGGGATCTTTTATATGCACCATCCCACAGACAGGATAGTACATACCACGGCCTTTGTTATACCAGTTGTGGAGCACTGGTTGGAACGAGAAATAGCGCCAATGGGCCCACCGACGAAAATCGATCCTAGATCGATCGCGCATTAGGCAAGCGCTGTACCACTGAGCTGCTCCCCGCCCCGTGAATAAAATGACGATACACGCGCAATCACTGCCCTAATATCTGTTTGTACCTTGGCAGGAACATATACATATAAATATATATATATATATATATATATATATATATATATATATATATATATATATTAATGTACCTTTCAACTACGGGGGGGGGGGGGGTCGTAGCCCAGTGGTAAAGCGCTCGCTTGATGCACAGTCGGTCTAGGATCGATCCCCGTCGGTGGGATCATTGGGTTATCTCTCGGTCCAGTCAGTGCATCATGACTGGTATATATCAAAGGTCGCTTTAGGATCGATCCTTGTTGGAAGGCCGTGGTATGTCTGTGAGACGGTGCATATAAAATATTTCTTGATACTAATAGAACAAAAAACGTAGCAGGTTATGTCTCTAAGACTATATGTCAAAATTACCAAATGTCTGACATCCAATAGTCGATGACTACCAAATCAAGATGCTCTAGTGGTGTCGTTAAACAAAAGAAACTTGTTTCTGTTTAATTGATATGTTAAGGAAAGAAAGAAAGAAATGTTTTATTTAACGACTAACTCAACACATTTTTTATTTACGGTTATATGGCGTCAGACATATGGTTAAGGACCACACAGATTTTTAGAGGAAACCCGCTGTCGCCACTACATGGGCTACTCTTTCCGATTAGCAGCAAGGGATCTTTTATTTGCGCTTCCCACAGGCAGGATAGCACAAACCATGGCCTTTGTTGAACCAGTTATGGATCACTGGTCGGTGCAAGTGGTTTACACCTACCCATTGAGCCTTGCGGAGCACTCACTCAGGGTTTGGAGTCGGTATCTGGATTAAAAATCCCATGCCTCGACTGGGATCCGAACCCAGTACCTACCAGCCAGTAGACCGATGGCCTAACCACGACGCCACCGAGGCTATGCTAAGGAGGTGGGATTTAGCTTGGTCGATTGAGTGCTCACTTGAGGTGCTTGCGTCGCAGGTTCGAACCATGTCGGTGGATCTATTCAGCTGATTGGGGTTTTTTTCTCGTTTCAACCAGTGCACTTCAACTGGACAAAGGCCGTGGCATGTGTTTTCCTTCCTGTGGGAAAGTACATATAAAAGTTCCCTTGCTGCATTAGAAAAAAAATGTAGCGGGTTTCCTCCGATAACTACGAGTCAGAATTACCAAATGTTCGACATCCAACAGCCGATGATTAATAAATCAATGTGCTCCAGTGGTGTCGTTAAACAAAACAAACTTCTTAACACTATGTTGTGTATCTGAATTCATTAGGTACCAATGCACTTGTGGTTGTTTCATCGATGCCCACTGGAAACCGATCGGTTCATGCTTCGCAGGCCAGTGTACATAGTTCCATGCCCTGAACAGTGTGTTGTGGTTCAGTGAGCAGACTAAAAAACAAATTTAAACTAGCGCACCGCTCGATCTAATCTAGCGGCCAAATTATTATTAATATATTATTAATTAGAGATGCGCATCAAAATTTTAAAGGCCCACTATTTAATTTTTGGATGCAAATTTCAAAATTGACCCTATTTGTTAGTTTATCCCTGTCCCGAGTCAGACCCCCGATCCTATCGGAGGCCGGACTCGGGATAGACGTATTCGAAACCTTAGTGGTATATATATGAACACGTTAAACCACTTACTAAGCTAAGCCAAACTAGCGTGTCCTATCAAAAGCGCGATATGTGAAGCCATCGCAGAGCGCCAATTGTGACTGGTTGGAAGCAGTTGTACCTGGTTAGTAATAGCAGTAGGTAAAATCCGGTTCATGTACGACAGTCGGTATAATTTTACAGGATTAATTTCTCCAACGAATCGTCGCTGTATACACCTGTTGACAGTTGTTGCGTAAACGGCAGATTGCGAATGATAGAATAACGCAAAGGTAGGTATTTTATGATACGGTTGTAACTGTAATGTTAATGTGTCTCTCTTTAAAAGCGTGAAAACATCTAATATAATACTGAACTGTACTGTTAATGATTAAAGGAATTGTATATGCCGGGCTTACGAAAAGTTAGAGTTTGTTTTGTTTAACGACACCACTAGAACACATTGATTATTAATCAGCGGCTATTGGATGTCAAACATTTGGTAATTTTGACATATAGTCTTAGAGAGGAAACCCGCTACGTTTTTGCACATATAACAAGGGATCGTTTTATATGCACTGTCCAACAAACATGATAGCACATACCATGGTCTTTGATATACCAGTCGTGATGCACTGGCTGGAACGGAAAGGCTTGCTGAGAGTTTCTGACATCAAATTATGTAGCCTAGCTTTGTCAAGCCATGTCATAACAGATACCTTATGAATGCTTATTTTCCCGGACCATCCATCGAATATATTAAACACGTCGTACAAAATAGTTTAATGTCACACAGGTTATCCTTTTACTAGGGGCCGGGACGTAGCCCAGTGGTATAGCGTTCGCTTTCTGCACGATCGGTCTAGGATCGATCCCCGTCGGTGGACCCACTGGGCTATTTCTCGTTCCAGCCAGTGCTCCACAACTGGTGTAACAAACGCCGTGGTGTGTACTATCCTGTATGTGGGATGATGCATATAAAATATCCCCTGCTGCTAATCGAAAAGAGTAGCCCATGAAGTGGCGACAGCGGGTTTCCTCTCTCTATATCTGTGTGGTCCTTAACCATATGTCTGACGCCATATAACCGTAAATAAAATGTGTTGAGTGCGTCGTTAACTAAAACATTTCCTTCCTTCCTTCTTCCTTTTACTACATATTGGAATGTTTGTCACCGTAAGAAAGAAAATGTTTTATATGATGTGCAAATAACTGCAGAACTCGAACTTAAGCATTTTTCTCCCACGGCGTTTTTTTTCTTAATTGCCATGGGTAAAATGACCCACAGACGGCAATTTTGACCCTGCTAGCGGCAATTTCTTTTTAAGTGACTTTTTTTGCAGCAAATAAACAAGACAAAGGTTATTTTGCTGTATGTAGACATATTTCAAATGTACAAGTGTTATACACTGGCAGATAGTGTACTTCAGGTGTAAACATTTTGACATCGTTAAGATAACACGTGCGATTTTGTTTGATATCATATTGGAGTTTTCTGTGGGTTTGCAAACTCATACATCATGATATTGTAATATATACGGTGTAAAGCGAGGAATTCCCTTGGTTTTAACCAATAAGCTCTATCGGTTTGATCGATAATACTTATTATGACGTTGTGTGTCATATATGACGTCATAGTATGACACACAGTCATCTCTAGCTCTCCCCTACAACATAGAAACAAAGGGTAAGGCTAGAGGGTACTCGAGCTATATATCCCTCAAACAAGCCGTCACTTGTAACACAGACACAGATAACACAACACACCACCTTTTTTAAAAGAGGAATGTTTTGTTTGGGGTTTAGGATAGTACAGTTTCGCACCATAGTTTCAGGATACATATTATCGGTACTCCGCATACACGTCAAGTTTAGCGGTGTGTGGTTGAAATAAAATTGCACGAATCTTCTACTGGTCCCCGCAAAAATTAAGAGAAAGAAAGAAAGCTAAAAAGAAAACAAAACAAAACAAAAACACCCGAAAACAACGAAAAACGAAAACAACAACCCCCCCCCCCCAAAAAAAAAAAACTAAAAATCACAAAAAGCAAATCACACACACACACACAAACAAACAAA
>NC_054699.1:39988705-40078705 GCF_016097555.1 Gigantopelta aegis
TGGGCATACATTACAACCGGTAGTTCAGTATTGCAGTAGGTTTTATGACCACCAATGTCCTTAAAGGACGATTGGGGTCAGAAGTGAAAATTGAAAGTTGAAGTTTTTATATCAGTAAATCGCAAATTCAAACAATAAAAATGACTAAAAACAAAACAATAACAACTGTATGATTAACAGAATGAAAAGAATTGACAGAAATAATGTTCCACAGTGGTTAATGGACCTTCCTGGAAATTGTCAAAATCGAGAATGACACCCCACGCACGTGTACGGGGCAACTGCGTGATGCATGTACAAACTATGGAATGTGTTTTGGTGTGTTGATAAACAGACCTGAACGTTCTTTACTAGGATGTCTGTGGTCAAAACGAATGTGCGGTCTAATAGTTGATATTAACATTAATATTTCAGGTTCCCCTACTTTTTTTGAAGAGTATATATATAAATTGCATTTGAATATGATTGTACATGTTGCACAATGACATTAACATTTCATTCATTTCAACTTATTTTCTTGCTTATATCCAATTAAGGTTCAATCACGCTGTCCTGGGCACACACCTCGGCTATCTGGGCTGTCTGTCCAGGACAGTGGGTTAGTTGTTAGTTGGTTAGCGGTTAATGAGAGAGAAGAGGGTGTAGTGGCCTTACACCTACCCATTGAGCCCTTAAGAACTCGCTCTGGGTTGGAGCCGGTACCGGGCTGTGAACCCTGTACCTACCAGCCTGTAGTCCGATTGCTTAACCACTGCTCCACCGAGGCCGGTATGACAATAGCAATCTCTTTCAAGCAGTGTTTATCAAGTCTAAGATGACAGTGATCCGACTATAGCCTCACAGCTGTGGGCTGAGAATGTCTCGTTAAAGGGACATTCCTGAGTTTGCTGCAATTTGTAAGATTTCCTAAAATAAATGTGTTCGTACGTACGAAATGATTTGAAGACAAAATCCAATTTGGGCTTCTTACAAATATTAAGACGACCAAAAACACATTGAATATACAGACACTAATATTCTAAACAAGAAAACATATTTATTATCTAAGTTTAATCGTAGAAATATTTTATTAGTCGGAAACATCTTACAATGCAGCAAACTCAGGAATGTTGTGCATTCAGCCTTTCATTCTGGTGGTGGTCGTGTAGCGGAACGTTCTCATAATTATAGTCTATGCGTCTGTGTTTTACTCTTTTGTGTTTCAAAGTGACGCAATCCACCCATACAGAAATTCACATACGTTGTTTTCGTTTCTTGTTTATTGCACTTTTATTTTGGTCAAAAATTTACAACTCAACTGGTAGCCTATTGTCACGGGGATCCTATAATACCCGTAACTGAATGAAACACGATTGTCCCAAATATCTCTCCTAATTGTATATCTATTAGATCTCTCTGTAACAGGCAGTTATACCCGCTGGCTCGTCTAGGTATGATCAGAGATAAGATCTTATATAAAGTATATATTATTATAGCACGTTTAGTTCACTAGAAAACAAAAACACAATACACTTTGGAATCTGTATTAACCTACGCTGACAAATGTACTGCCGCAGTAGTTAATTAACAACAACAAATAATAGCAACCCAGAACTGATCACTTAATTAGTTAATCTCTAGGTGTCTAGTTTACGCAATATGCTAATCACTTCACCGTGACACAACACCCACACGTGTGATAATTGAGAAACGCTTCCAGGGGAACTTAATTAATACGGGAATTACAACTCTATTCCTAACTGGTTAATTTTAACCCTTACTACTCATTCAGTAACCTTGTAACACAGAATTAATACTGGTACCTATCACAATAAAGACAATAACCTACAGTTTACCTAGATCCTCTAGGATGACTGGTTAAGCTTTTTATAATTATTTAAGACAGTGAGCAGAAAATATATAATTACCAAGTCCAAACGGACTAACGTTCCCCTTGGACGCCTTCCAATATGTTTCTCCCCGATATCTCTAAAACTCTAGCTATTTATTAAAAAACCGAATATCGCCTGGGGGTACAAGGCGGTACTGAATCTTATCATGTGAATTTCCACATCGACCAAGCGGTATTTTTTTTCTCTCAGATGGTCAGACTCAATGACGCCTAGCCACCAAAATCACGGTTGTAAAAACCGCACTCGCGGAGGTATTACGTAACTACTGGCCACATGGCCTCCGCACCTGCGCTGGGTGTGTATTAGAAAAGCTCGACGACCGTCGCGCAAAGGTATCACGTAACAAGTTGCCCATCTGGGCTAAGTGCATATTGGAACTGCACACGGCCCTCTAAAACAATTAATATCGCCACAGGCGAAAAGAAATTAAGAGCATGTACCGTCACACCTATATATACTTGCGCAAAATAAACTTGTTCCATAAATAGGCAGCCAAAACAACGTAAGTGAAGTTCTGTATATTTATGGTATGTTAGGTTTCTTTGGGGGCTTTGGCGGTGTGGATATAAACCGGTTTTAGGTATAATGAGAATATAACAAAATGATTCCGTCACACACTTTAAAAAATATATGTCATGTCATAATCACCGCTAGGCGAAATGCTGGTCAGGTTACGCTATATGCCACAACTATTTGTTTGTTTTGAAATAAAAACGTGTTTGGGGACCTATCGTATATTCTCCCCCCCCCCCCCCCCCCCCCCCCCAGCTGAAATGTGGGTGTGGATTAGCTAGTGGGGACACGTCCCCTTGTCTCCCACCGATCGACGCCATGGTTAAAGTTTAGATCGTACGTTTATATTCTCTGACGGAAAGAAATGAGGGAATACATGGTATTTGAGACCAAATTTAATTTTACCATTTTTATTAACGGCCCGATCACACTGGCCCGAATGCCATTTCGTTTGTTTTCCGAATAGGAATTTGGGTGTTCGGGGAGCGAACGGATCATATTTGGGAAGCATTCGGTGTGTTCTAGGAGCATACTGGCTGTTCGGCTCCGTACGGATGCATACGGAACGGCATTTGGTAGTTCCAAAAATTTGTTGTGCATGTTCAAAATAATTTTCATCGACCATCCGAATGTGGCGTCCATGTGTATTCGGGAAGTATTCGGGAAGCATTCTAGGAGCATACGACGTGTACGGAAAACGTTCGGGAAGCATGCGACTAGTTCTTGGTGCATTCGGAATGAAAATTTGGAGGTGCTGGGTTCCGTATGCTTTCCGAACACCCCGAATGGCCCTAGAACATGACGAATGCTTTCCAAACGTTTTCAGTATCCTTTCCGGATTTTTTTTTCATTTATGCCGCCGAATGTATAACGAATAGCCTTCCAGTATTCTTTCAGAACATTTTCCGAACTGCTCGTACACTTCCAGAATGCACAGTATGTTCCGTATGCTTTCTGAACACCCCGAATGGACATAGAACATGACGAACCCTTTCCGAACGCTTTCCGAACCCTTGCGGGAAAGCATGCGGAAAGAGTTCGGTCCATTCTAGGTCGATTCGCCGTGTTCTGAAAGCATACGGAAAGCGTTCGGAAAGGAAACCTTTCGAAGTCAACATGCGGGAAGTATTCGGTCTATTCGGAAAGCATTCTGAAACCATACTGAAAACATTCGGAAAACAAACGGAAAGCATTCGGTGATACATTGGGGAAAACACATTCGGAGGGACATTCGGCCAGTTTAAAAAATCACACCACTTTCGTATACGGAAAACAAACGGAAGCTCATTCGGGCCAGTGTGATCGCCCCATAAAGGAAAAAGAAAGAAATGTTTTATTTAACGACGAACTCAACACATTTTATTTACGGTTATATGGCGTCAGACATATGGTTAAGGACCACACAGATTTTGAGAGGAAACCCGCTGTCGCCACTTTCCGATTAGCAGCAAGGGATCTTTTATTTGCGCTTCCCACAGGCAGGATAGCACAAAGCATGGTTTTGTTGAACCAGTTATGGATCACTGGTCGGTGCAAGTGGTTTATACCTACCCATTGAGCCTTGCGGAGCACTCACTCAGGGTTTGGAGTCGGTATCTAGATTAAAAATCCCATGCCTCGACTGGGATCCGAACCCAGTACCTACCAGCCTGTAGACCGATGGCGTAACCACGACGCCACCGAGGCCGGTGTTTTTATTAGAGGAGTTATGATTGTATACAATGAAGAGATGTAACATGGGACTGAACGCAGCCATCATCGTTATTAATATTATCATCATCATCATCTTCATTATCATCACCATCGTCATCACCATCATCTTCTAATGCTTCACATTCTTCTACATCATCATCATCATCATTGTCATCATCATCATCATCATAGTCTACTTATTCTACTTTTTTTTTCTCTTCTTCTTTGTCATCATAATCATTATCATCATCTTTCGACTTTACCATCATCATCAATTCACTGTTGTGTGTTCTTCTTCCTCTTCTTCATTTTCTTACTACTACTACTACTACTACCACTACTACTACTACTACTACTACTACTACTACTACTACTACTGACACTATTACTGTTACTACTACTACTACTACTACTTCTACTACTACTACTACTACTACTACTGACACTATTACTGTTACTACTACTACTACTTCTACTACTACTACTTCTACTGCTACGACTACAACGTTCACTATTACTGTTATGACCTACTACTACTATTTCTACTACTACTACTTATTTCTACTACTACTGCTGCTGCTACTACTACTACTACTACTACTACTACTACTACTACTACTACTACTACTACTACTACTACTACTACTACTACTACTACTACTACTACTACTACTACTTCCACTACTTCCACTAATACTACTTCCACTTCTATTACTATTATTATTATGATTATTATTATCATTGTAGGAAGGGCCAGCATGCTTCTGTCCGTTGACATTGACAGGGGTTGGGCGTGGCTTGTTGCCGTGGCCTCGTTCCTGATGCACGTGCTCATGTACGGGGTTGCCTGGTCGACGGGAATCTACAACGCGATCTTGCTGGACTATTTCCACGAGAGCGCTGCCACGATAGCGTGGGCGGGGTCACTGACGCCAGCCAGCATGTACGCCGTTGGTAAGTAGTGCGCTATAGGGTGTCTTCCACCAACTCAACTCACATAGACGACAATACGAACATTATGCTGTTGCTAAGGCTGTCATATACGCAACATCTCAATCAGCGTATACATTATAGTTTAAAGTTTGTTGTGTTTAACGACATCACTAGAGCACATTGATTTATTAATCATCGGCTAGTGGATTGTGAAATATAGACTTAGAGAGGAAACCCGCTACATTTTTTTTCCATTAGTAGCAAGTGATCTTTTATATTTACCATCCCACAGACAGTATAGCACATACCACGACCTTTGATATACCAGTCGTGGTACATTGGCTGGAATGAGAAATAGCCCAATGGGCCCACCGATGGGGATCGATCACAAACCGACTGCGCATCAAACTAGTGCTTTACAACTGGGCTACGTCAGTTATAGGGTGTCTTCCTCTAAATCAAATCACATTGACGGCAATATTAACATTAATATGTTGCCAAGGCTGCTGTATATACAACATCTCAGTCAACTTATGCTTTATGGATATGTATCATGCAACATGCTTCCTGTGACCTGATAACCACTACATGATAATTCCAATTGTTATTATGTCTCTGCATGACTCCTCCGTTGCTAGCATGATAACCTTGGCGTTGCTATGTCTTATCAGGTCACAAGGAAATGTTTTGTGCGCATGACGTATGTTTGCTCAATTTGCAGTTAGATCGTTTCCTCATTTTTCAAACATCCATTTACAGCAATAATTGTTATATTGCATAAATAAATATGGCATTTATATTTCCCGGAATATCAAATTAAATCTTAGTTTACAATTCTCCATTATTCGCTCCCATTCGGAAATAGCCAGCGTTTTGATTTAAACATTTTGAAAGAAAAAAATGCAAGTAGCTTTCTGGAAAGAATGTTTACAATGGAACAGCGTCTGACGTCACAGTCACTAGCAGCCAGCGATGTAGATTTTCACGTCACATATAAACTTGAGTTTATGTTTTTTTTACAGAAAAGGGTACACAAATTGTAATGTTGTGACAAAACAGACTTTGAAATATAAGCAAATTATTTTATTTAAAATTTGGAAAAAAACACATAACCTTTTAGCTGGTTGTGTCATTCCCACGATGCATTCGGGTACCTGCTATTATCTAACTTCCGGTAGTAGTTTCTACATGATAATACTAATAGTTTCTATACCGCTTTTGACTGAAACTTATTTTTAAAAATATACCATGAAAGGGGTTGCATGATAAACAAAATATCATGTTACTAAGTTTTGATATCGTAGTTATTTGGCTTGGTTAGATAAATAACCACGATATCAAACTGTAGTAAACCTGATATTCTATACATATCAAAATTACTAATAGCCTATAATTAGTAAATCAATTTGCTCTTGTGGTGTTGATAAACAAAACAAACTTGAATATATATTTTTATTTCTTTCTGTTTTTGGTTTTTTGTTGGTTTTTTGCTGTTTTTTGGGGGGGGGGGGTTTAAATATATTTTTAACGTCAGTGATTTCTAAAATGTTTTTTAAAAATGTATTTTTAGTACGATGTTTCTCGCACACTAAGAGCCGGTACATTGACACTCGTGGACACAATATTGCGTAACAAATTGGGCTGGAGGTTGTCAGGCAGAAGACTGTACAACACAAAATGCCTTTGTTTAATAGAAGTCTTTCATTTGTCCAAGCCTATAACTCTGTACCCTAAAATAGTCAAACAGAACAAAAAGATACACAACATCAACAACAAGAACAAACAGACATTTTTGCAACGTAACAAAAATTCATGGACAAAAACCTTATCAGAGAGCTAACAACAACAACAACAAACAAACAAACAACCTTCTTACAATGTGATAAAACTTCATGGACAAACACCGTATTAGAGAGACAACAACAGCAGCAATAAACAAACCTTCTTGCAATGTGACAAAAATCCATGGGCAAACACTTTATCAGAGGGCCAACAACAACAACAACAACAATAGCTTCATCAACAACAACAACAATAACTTCATCAACAACAACAATAGCTTCATCATCAACAACAACAACAATAGCTTCATCAACAACAACAACAATAACTTCATCAACAACAACAACAATAACTTCATCAACAACAACAATAGCTTCATCATCAACAACAACAATAACTTCATCAACAACAACAATAGCTCCATCATCAACAACAACAATAACTTCATCAACAACAACAACAATAACTTCATCAACAACAACAACAATAGCTTCATCAACAACAACAACAATAGCTTCATCAACAACAACAACAATAGCTTCATCAACAACAACAACAATAACTTCATCAACAACAACAATAGCTTCATCATCAACAACAACAATAACTTCATCAACAACAACAATAACTTCATCAACAACAACAACAATAATTTCATCAACAACAACAATAGCTTCATCAACAACAACAACAACAATAACTTCATCAACAACAACAACAATAGCTTCATCAACAACAACAACAACAATAACTTCATCAACAACAACAATAACAATAACTTCATCAACAACAACAATAACTTCATCAACAACAACAACAATAACTTCATCAACAACAACAGTAACTTCATCAACAACAACAACAATACCTTCATCATCAACAACAACAATAACTTCATCAACAACAACAACAATAACTTCACCATCAACAACAACAACAACAATAACTTCATCAACAACAACAATAACTTCATCAACAACAACAACAATAACTTCATCAATAACAACAATAGCTTCATCAACATCAACAACAATAGCTTCATCAACAACAACAATAGCTTCATCAACAACAACAACAATAGCTTCATCAACAACAACAATAACTTTATCAACAACAACAACAATGACTTCATCAACAACAACAACAACAACAACAAAAAACAAACAAACAAACCTCGCAATGCGACAAATATTCACGGCAGAAACCTTATAAGAGGGCTAACAACAACAGCAACAACATATTGATTACTATTAGTATTTCATATGTACCTGCCTACTATTACCTTGTGTATTCCAGTGTTACTTGTTTTGTCATGTATCAAAAATGAGATTCTGTTATTTACAATGTGATGGTAGTTTGTTACAACAAATTGCATGGCATTTTTTTTTTACATTATGTAAATGTTAGTCTACACCTTAATAATCGTTTCAGTTTTAATATGATTCATTGTATGAGTTGGTGTGAGTTACAAAAAACACCTTAATAATATGGTTTTGTGAGTTTCAGCAATATTCATTTAAAAATTCACCGGGGCCCTTTTGATATAACTGGTCTTTAGGAAATAAATAATAAAAATAATAAAAAACACAATTATTGAACACAGCAAAAACAAAATGCCAGAAGACATGTATTCTCTTTCTCTCTTTGAGGAAATGCTAATGTGCAGACATCCTTTTGTGCCATAATAAATCAACTAAATGAATACATTTTCTAAATGAATAATTCGACTAAATGAATAAATCGACTAAATGAATAACATGAATATCTATAATACATATATATTATACCGCAAAAATATTTTTAGAAAGATTTTTATTTCAGCGACAACCTGTTGATTCTGCAATTGAAAGGTGTCTGTGGAGATCCTACTGAATGTGTACTGCGCATGTGTCTTAAGGGAGGATCCACAAATGATCACATGGGTGGGGAGAAAGAATCCATAAGATGGTTTAAGTTGTTTTTGACTGATGTTTGTAATACTGTTTTTCAGTACAAATCGGGGCTAACACTGGGTGAGTACCAAATTTTGCTAAATTGTCTTGAAATATGCAAAATAGTAGCAATCAGTACACATTTCTTGTTCACCAGATTAAAATCAAATTTGCCAAATTATTCTTAAAATTCGCAACTAGCGAATTTGGCGAGTGTCAGATCTAGCCGAGCGAAAAATAGCAAATCGTTTAATTTATTCTGTGAGTGATCATTTGTGGAACTGGCCTAACAGAAGTCGTGTGGTTGTTTTGTTTTCTTTGCTGTATATTATACTATCCTTTCCTGTATCTTTCCAGCTACGTAGCTCGTGCAGAGCTCAGGAGAGTGATAGCCAAAGTGGTTGGCATGATAAACACCCGCCCGACTTGGCCGATGAGCGAGGACACCTCCCAGTTAGGACGAAAACCCCTGATAGATCTCATACCATAGTTTAACCCACCCAACCGGCAGCAAAAGCAGTCAGACTGTGGACATAGATCTATCTGCAAGTTGCTTTCTTTCAGGTCCGCTAGCAGGCGTCCTGACCAATCGTTTTGGGTGTAGACTGACCATCCTGGTGGGTGGAGCAATATCCAGCTTTGGCCTGATGATCAGTTTCTTTGCACCCAATATCTACTTCCTGTATTTTTCCTTCGGTATCGTAACAGGTATTGGTTGATATCTGGCAAAAGTACTTTTGCAGAGTTTGTGTTTATCTCTTCTTTCTCTCTCTATCTCTGTCTCTGATATACCTTTATTTCCATTATCTCTGTCTCTCTGTCTGTTTGTCTGTCTGTCTCTGTCTCTCTCTCTCTCTCTCTCTCTCTCTCTCTCTCTCTCTCTCTCTCTCTCTCTCTCTCTCTCTCTCTCTCTCTCTCTCTCTCTCTCTCCAATTCTATTTTCTCTTGCTGTCCACCTTCACATTCAGCCATTGTTTCTCCAACCGCGACATATGATTTTTGTTTGTGGTTATCCGTGCCAAACACCTGCTTTACCTGTGGCATTAATCTAACCAGTTCGGTGAGTGTTCAGTGGTTAAATCTGGCAATGTTAAGGGGCTGATCTAACCACCTATTATATAAGAGCCTCTGCACAATGACAGAAGGAACCACAAGTTAAGCTATGTTTTACCCTATTTCAAATAACAGAGCTATAGTCCGTCCCATCATTCAATAAAAATATTTTTTGCTATTCATTTCAGTTTTGTTTCACGTAACAAGAAAAGTAAACGTGTTCTGGAAATAACGTAAAAATACTATTGTTGTGTGCAATTTACAAATCAATTGGCTCAGAAATAAATAACTTGTAGTAAATTTCATAGTATGAAAAAAGGTGTTCCCCGTGAGACGGACTATAGATCCTTAAAAAGGCGAAAATTAACATGTGGGGTATTTATTTATGTATTTATTTTTATTTTTGTTTTATTATGATTATGATTATTATTATTTTGATTGATTGATTGATTGATTGATTGACTGATTTATTAAAATGTATTTATTTATTTATTTAGTTAGTTAGTTAGTTTTGATTTGTTTTTCAAAATCAAACCAGAACAAATAGTATATTATTCCACTCATGGCTTATACCGATTAAAACGTGTTAAATGACGGATGTGCGGTATGGTGTTTAAGTAACGCTGTTATAGCTAATACAAATTCAATTCTGATTATATCCTACGGTTCGATACACGAAATCCAGGGGCCGAATTTCCGCAGCCTGGTTTTTTTTTTTTTTTTTTTTTTTTTTTTTTTTAAAGCGCAGGTGTTTAAGCATTGTGAATGTATCTAGTTACACGCGTGTACGTCATAAACAGGTCTTTAAGCATTGTGAATGTGTGTAGTTACACACGTGTACGTCATAAACAGGTGTTTAAGCAATGTGAATGTAAATAGTTACACGCGTGTACGTCATAAACAGGTGTTTAAGCATTGTGAATGTATGTAGTTACACGCGTGTACGTCATAAACAGGTGTTTAAGCATTGTGAATGTATGTAGTTACACGCGTGTACGACATAAACAGGTGTTTAAGCATTGTGAATGTATGTAGTTACACGCGTGTACGTCATAAACAGGTGTTTAAGCATTGTGAATGTACGTAGTCACACGCGTGTACGTCATAAACAGGTGTTTAGGTGTTTAAGCATTGTGAATGTATGTAGTCACACGCGTGTACGTCATAAACAGACTTTGTAAATTCGGCCCGGAGTATTTTAGGCCTTTGGAAACAACAGAGGACAACAGTACACGTGATATTAGCAAAACAGTTAATATTCAAACACTAAGTACCATAATTTCTTTAGTACATTAAAAGTACATGAGAAATACGTGGAGTAGGGGAAAATATGCCTTTGGAAAAAAAGAAGAACACATTTTGTTTTGTTTAACGACACCACTAGAGCACATTGATTTATTATCATAGGTTATTGGGTATCATACATGGTAATTGATTTATTAATCATAGGCTATTGGATGTCATACCATTTTGACAGTTAGTATTTCCAATAGTAGCATGGGGTCTTTTACATGCACCAACCTAAAGACAGGATATCACATATCACGGCCTTTGATATACCAGTCATGGTGCTCTGGCTGGTGTACCTTTGAATGAAAGACAGAAAGAAATGTTTTATTTAACGACACACTCAACACATTTTAATTACGGTTATATGGCGTGGTGTCGATGTGGGAACGATCCCCGTCGGTGGGCCCATTTGGGCTATTTCTCGTTCCAGCCAGTGCACCACGACTGGTATATCAAAGGCCGTGGTATGTACTACCCTGTCTGTGTGATGAGATCCCTTGCTGCTAATCGAAAAGAAGTGGCGACAGCGGGTTTCCTCTCTCAATATCTGTGTGGTCCTTAACCATATGTCTGACGCCATAAAATGTGTTGAGTGCGTCGTTAAATAAAACATTTCTTTCTTTTTACATATAATGTGTTTCGACAGTAATAAACGCGTTACCACAAAAGCAAAGAAGAAGGAATAGAAAGATGTAAATCAACTAGATTTAAAAAGAAACCCCACAAAAAACAAGAACAATGAAAAAAAAAAAATTGAAAAAAAAAGAGAGAAGATGAATAAGTACACAAATAAATAAATAAATTAATTAATTAATAGTCCCTAATGTTGTTTTTCGTCTGATAAGGTTTGTCAACAGCGTACTTTCATTTAGTTATTGGGTTGGCTTTGTCAACAGGCACGGCGGGGCAGGGGAAGCTGGAGGGGCTCTACTCTCCCCCCACCCCCCCACCCCCATAATTTTGAATCATCGGTAGTTTGGTAGTAAAAAACCTGTCCCCCTCTCGCCTAGAAACTCGGGCCCCTCGTTCTCAGTCAGCCCCCTCCCCACTCCACCCCTCAATATCTGCTTGATTCCGTCGTGCCTGGAATATAGCCTCAGTATTTTTATGTATTTAAATGACCATCGTATCCACTTTCAGGACAACCCATTTTCGAAATAATAGGCAATACGAATTATATGTAGCCAAACTGAGCCTAGAACCAGCTATGGCTAAAAACTAACCAGATATGTGTTTCTCGATCTTCATCATTACTTGGGGGCGGGACGCAACCCAGTGGTAAAAAGTCCGCTCGATGCGCGGTCGGTCTGGAATCTGGGCTATTTCTCGCTCCAGCCAGTGAACCACGGCTGGTATATCAAAGGCCGTGGTATGTTTTTTCCCGTCTGTGGGATGGTGCATATAAAATATCCCTTTTTAGCTATTTCTCGTTCCAGCCAGTGAACCACGGCTGGTATATCAAAGGCCGTGGTATGTGTTTTCCCGTCTGTGGGATGGTGCATATAAAATATCCCTTTTTAGCTATTTCTCGTTCCAGCCAGAGCAAAACGACTGGTATATCAAAGGCCCTGCTATGTGCTATCCTGTCTGTGGGGTGGTGCATATAAAAGATCCCTTGCTACCAATGGAAAAAAATGGAGCGGGTTTTCTTTCTAAGACTATATGTCAAAATTACCAAATGTTTCACATCCTAATGCCGACAATTAAAAATCAATGTGCTCTAGTGGTGTCGTTAAAAAACAAAACAAACTTCATCTCGGCTTACCTCAATACGAAAGTGGACTCTCCCGAGTCTGTTGTCATTGGCAAGATGTTACCAGCTAACAGATATATATATGTTCCTGACTACAATTGCATTTAATTACATTTGCCCGTATGAAATATCAGTGGCTGTGTATTGAGTGTGTGTTCTAGTTCAAACGGCATTCTATTTGTTATATACGGTTTTTCGTACGTACGAATTTATTGGGAGGCCAAATCCAGTTTGGGTTACTTACAAACATTAGTACGACAAGAAACACATTGAATGTACAGGCACTGATATTGTAAACAAGAAACTATATTTGCTATGTAATTTTAGTCGTTAAATGTCTTGTTAGCAAAAGAGACATATCCTAGTATTTAAACACTAAGGCATATTTTTCACCTAGATTCTAGTTTCAACTCGTAAAAATGGACACTATTTTTGGTTAATGTACACACCTGTAACAAATTTGGATACAACAGAGTGAAACAAGAGTCTGTGACGTTGAAATACCCTTAAAAAATATACTAAAACGCGACTCCATCACCGTTACTGCTCAGACGCCCGTGCGTTTTTTAAAATAAGAAAAATGCATTTTGTGGTATTAGAAACACCAGGATGACCGGAAACACTTCGGTTCTACGGAAATGGATCATCTAAACAATAAAATATAAGTAATGTTTGATTTTAGCGATGATACACGGCTCTGATAGTGACAAATATGCCTTAGTGTTTAAAAGCTAGGGTCTCTCCCTTTAACAATGGCAACACACTCAGGACAATGATGCCTTTAATGAACTCATCACGAGTTTCAGCCATTATGCATAGGCGTGAATTCACCCCCTCAAAAACCTTTCTAATGGGTCTGGTGCGAATTGTGCGTCTTTAGATTTGTCACACAAGTCACGGTTTCTGCCAGAAAGGACTTCTTGGGTATGGTGCTATGGAATTGAATGTTTAGAACGCAACTGCAGTCGACAGGGCGTCTGAGGGGCTTTCCCAGAAAGAAAATCAGTTAAGTTCAGGGTTAGGGCTAAGACAATCATACAGTAATGATAAGAGTCATTAATCTTGTCAAAAGATCAACTTAAAAAATAAAATCTGCACACAAATTTGGGTATCATGCCATACCCATTTTACCCACTGGCAGAAACCTTGCAAGTACCTACCTGCCTTAGCCATTGAGATATTTGGGTTGAACAATCGAATCACACTATATTTTCCCCGTCCCAACTAGTGCTACACAACTGGTATATCTGTCACATGAGCGAATGTCCGTTGAGCTGCGGTTAGGCTCCTCCATACAAGTAGTGATCCATATTAGTCTAGTCTCTACCCTTTGACCAATCCAGATTGGTGACCCACATTGATCCATATTAGTCTAGTCTCTACCGTTTGACCAATCCAGATTGGTGACCCACAGTGATCCATATTAGTCTAGCCTCTACCCTTTGACCAATCCAGCTTAGGCAACTCACAGTGATCCATATTAGTCTAGCCTCTACCCTTTGACCAATCCAGCTTGGGTGACCCACAGTGATCCATATTAGTCTAGCCTTTACCCTTTGACCAATCCACCTTAGGTGACCCACAGTGATTCATATTAGTCTAGTCTCTACCCTTTGACCAATACAGCTTGAGCAACCCATAGTGATCTATATTAGTGTAGTTTCTACCCTTTGACCAATCCAGCTTAGGCAACCCACAGTGATCCATATTAGATTAGCCTATACCCTTTGACCAATCCAGCTTAGGCAACTCACAGTGATCCATATTAGTCTAGCCTCTACCCTTAGACCAATCCACCTTGGGTGACCCACAGTGATCCATATTAGTCTAGCCTCTACCCTTTGACCAATCCATTTTGGGTGACCCACATTGATCCATATTAGTCTAGCCTCTACCCTTTGACCAATCCAGCTTGGGTGACCCACGGAGATCCATATTAGTCTAGCCTCTACCTTTTGACCAATCCAGTTTGAGAGATCCGCTCTGATCCATATTAGTCTAGCCTCTACCCTTTGACCGCTGGTAAAGTTTTCTGGGTCACTGAGACATACAAACTGCGTCACCAAGTCGAGGAATGAACCATGAGATAAGCAGGTGTATCAAAATTCGTGGTATGTTATGTCCTGTCTGCTGGAATGTACACATAAACTATTCCTTGCTGCTAATTGAAATATGTTATCATGAGCATTGCCGATCATAGTGCAAATTGAGGTTTATGGAGTTATAAACGTCTGTATTTTTTTAGCCACATGACAATTGTCATTTCGACCAATAATAAAAGAATATTTATAGAATGGAATCATTGTGTAAAAATAAATTATTTACAATAAAGATAAAAACTGCAAAATTTGTGTGAACAGGTTTCGAATGACAATTGCACAAATGTGTGCAAACTAGCGTCAAGTGAAAATTGCAGAATACTGCAGAATATGTACAAACTAATTTCGAATAAAAACTGCAAAATATGTGCAAACTAATTTCAAATGAATGTCGAAAAATGTGTTCAAACTAGTGTCGAATGAAATTTGCAAGATATGTCCAAACTAATTTTGATTAATAATTGCTAAATATGTGAAAACTAATTTCTAATGAAAGTCGCAAAAGGTGTGCAAACTAATTTCTAATACAAATTGCAAAATATGTGCAAACTAACTTCGAATGAATGTCGCAGAATGTGTCCAAACTAGTGTTGAATGAAGATTGCAAGATATGTGCAAACTAATTTCGAATGAATGTCGCAAAATGTGAGTAAACTAATTTCGAATTAAAATTGCAAAATATGTTTAAACTATTTTCGAATGAATGACGTAAAATGTGTGTAAACTAATATCGAATGAAAATTACAAAATATGTAGAAACTAATTTCGAATGAATGTTGCAAAATATATGTAAACTAGTGTCGAATGAAAATTGCAAAATATGTGCAAACTAATTTCTAATGAAAGTCGCAAATGTGTGCAAAATAGTGCCGAATGAAAATTGGAAAATACGTACAAACTAATTTGTAATGAAAGTCGCAACATGTGTGCAAACTAATTTCGAATGAATGTCGCAAAATGTGCACAAACTAATGTCGAATGAATATCGCAAAATGTGTGCAAACTTGTGTTGAATGAAAATTGCAAGATATGTGCAAACTAATTTCGAATAAAAGCCGCAAAATATGTACAAACTAATTTCCAATGTAAATTGCAAACTATTTTCAAACTTATTTCGAATGAATGTTGCAAAAATTTAATATGTGCAAACTAGTGTCGAATGAATGTCGTAAAATGTGTGCAAACTAATTTTGAATGAAAATGTTTAATGAAGCTAACGTTTATTTCCCTGTGTCTGTCTTCCAGGTATTGGACTTGGAATTTCGTTCGTACCCGCCGTCACGTGCGTCGCTCATTACTTCGAAAAATACAGAAACTTCGCCACGGGACTGGCCGTCAGCGGCGTGGGAGTGGGCACGTTCCTTTTCCCGCCATTAATAACTATCCTATCCCACAAGTACACGTGGCGCGGTTCTATGTTGATTCTCGGTGCTCTGACGTTGAACGTCTGTCTCTGTGGGACGCTAGTCCGACCGTTACCGTCACCCAGACAGGACTTCCGGCGAGAGAAGCCGGCCGCCTTTGACCTGACCGTCTTCAAGAAAGCCGGCTATTTGCTGGTGTGTCTGAACAATATACTCATCTGCTTCGGCTTGTCAATCGTGTACCTACACCTCACGGCGTTTGCCGAGGCCAGCGGGATGTCCGACCAGGACGGCGCCATGCTGATATCCGTGATAGGTATAGCCAATCTCGTGGGTAGGTTTGTAATCGGAGCCCTAGGGAGCCATCCCAGACTGAACGTCTTTCTTTTATACTCGCTGTCCTTCATGATAAGTGGGACGGCCGCGGCGTTCTTCCCGGTGCTGCACATGTCCTTCCCGGCCATGATCGTACTCTCTGTGATGTTCGGATTCTTTACTGCTAGCTTCGGTGCTCTGCTTCCCGCCTTGTTGATCGAGATACTTGGACTCGACCGATTGGCCAGCGCTTACGGTTACCTCCTGCTCTTCATGGCTGTTGGCCAGATGCTTGGTGGTCCAATAGCAGGTAGGCGTGGTTTAAATCACTTATATTTGATAGAACACTCTCAGTGTCTATCAATTATCCAAATAAAGCCATGGCATATTTTTGTCCAAACTCGTTTTCTGTCCCGTAGAGGCAGTCCATGACAGTGTGCTTGGACCTTAATCTCTCTCTCTCTCTCTCTCTCTCTCTCTCTCTCTCTCTCTCTCTCTCTCTCTCTCTCTCTCTCTCTCTCTCTCTCTCTCTCTCTCTCTCTTTTCAGCCATCCCTCTCTCGCCCTCCATCGATCGAAATTATCACGTTTGACGTCCAATAGCCGATGATTAATAAATGCATGTGCTCTAGTGGTGTCGTTAAACAAAAGAAACTTTAATTGGCAATAACTCTCCCTGTGTTTATTTTTCAGGATTTATTTACGATAAAACCGGATCGTACAACTCCTCGTTCTATGTCGGGGGAGCAGTCATTGTCTCCAGCGGTATTATGATATTCTTCCTGTCCTTTCGGAAGCGGAAGCCATTCGAGTTACCCACAAGGAACATTGATGCTGCTGACTGTGACGAAAAAGAGCCACTTCCGGCATGAGAAAACTCGAACAAGAAAACAAGAAAAAAAAAACCGGAAACCCACTTTGCGTCCATCAATAAGCTTAAATGCGTGCACTACATTTGTCGATCTATATATTTACTATTAGACAATATCCACAATACGCCATGTGATAACTGAAATACATACATACATGTGTATGCACTAGTGTTTGAAGCTCGAGTCACCTCTAGCCCTCCCCTTATTGATATGTTGTAGAGGAAGGCTAGAGAAAATTGTGTGTAATAGCTCGAGTCACCTCTAGCCCTCTTATTGATATGTTGTAGGAGAGGGCTAGAGAGATGGCTGTGCGTTTGAAGCTCGAGTGACCTATAGCCCTCCCCTTATTGATATGTTGTAGGAGAGGGCTAGAGATGACTGTGTGTAATACTGTGTCTAAAATACATTTGTGTTTCCTAAATCTGATACCACACAGCTTTAGTTTGAATATCTGCGACAAACAATTACATCTGTCGCTATTGTTACTGTTGGTATTCCCCACCTGAGGTGTTTGAGTCGGAGGATCGAACCACCTCTGTGGATCCATTCAGCTGATTCGGTTTTTCTCGTTCCACCCAGTGCACCACAACTGGTCAAAGGCCGTAGTATGTGTCTTCCTGTCTGTGGGAAAGTGCATATAAAAGATTTCATGCTGAATGAGGAAAATTGCAGTGGGTTTTCTCTGTTGACTACGAGTCAGAATTACCAAATGCTTGACTTCCAATAGCCGATGATTAATTAATCAATTAGCTCTATTGGTGTCGTTAAACAAAACAAACTTCTTTCTTCTTTTTTGTGCTACTGTGTCTGACAGCTATTTAAGCAGACAATTATATTGTTACCGAAGACGGAACATTATAAGGACGGAAAGAAAAAAGAAATATTTATACTTCAAATTATTATAGTTGTAGTGCAACGTTAAAATTAATAGGAATTGTGGTTTAGTCATACATTTACGTTTATGTGCAACAAACTCTAGGTTTTCGATGTTTTATGAAACTGGTCCCTCTGATTAATACTTCGAGAAGCAAGGATTGGTCCTGGCCTGATGTTTATAAAACTTTTACAGTCTAGACTCGAGACTAACAGAGTCTAATACACTAACGTGATGACAACGCCATACAAACTGTATGCGTGTGACGTCATTAAATATTGCGTATGCGTGTGACGTCATTAAATATTGCGTATGGACTCTAACCGTTTTATAAGCACGGGCCCTGAAGTTGTTATGCATGAATGCGTTGCAGGCGCGTTTACAGAAATTTCAGCACTCTTAAAAAAGGGAGGAAAATTGGTTTTAGCAGGGAGGGTTTTCGACCCCCTGAAACCCTCTCCCTGTGCACGCGTCTGCCTTGTTACTGTATTGTTACCGTCCAAATATTATGTTTTAAACAATTTTCTCGAGATAAAAACGGAACTCTGAGGTATTGAAAGGTGTGTGTGTGGGGGGGGGGGGGGGTGTTTGCTTCACCTGTCGTCCTGTAGGACTGCTTATTATAATACATTTATATTTACACATTAGTTGTAGTAAATCGTGTTTGGCAGGATTTGACCCGGGTTTTCAACGAAATGACCAATAGTGACAATCAACGCAATCAACGCAATGTTTTAGCAGTAGGGATGTCGACGAAATCGGTGTCTTGAAAATAGTGCGTAAGCAGATAGTTTGGTTCTTACGTGTGCGCTAAACCGTCCACAAAACACACGACAATATGTGATAATTTACGCGTAAGCTCTTAAAAAACACGTGTGTGCGGGGTGTTGGTGGGGGGTGGAGGGCGCGAGGCGTAATGCGCTCGCTTGACGCGCTATAGGTCTAGGATCTATCCTCGTCGGTGGGCCCATTGGGCTATTTGTCATTTCAAACCAGTGCACCACGACTGATATATCAAATACCGTGGTATGTGCTATCCTGTCTGTGTGATGGTGCATATAAAAGACCCCTTGCTACTAATGGAATTTTTTTTTTAGCGGGTTTCGTTTTCAAGACTAAATTGTCCAAATTACCAAGTGTTTGACATCCAGTAGCCGATGATTAATAAATCAGTGTGCTCTAGTGATCTCGTTAAACAAAACAAACTTTAAGCTTTATTTTACCTGTTTCGGGTGTGGGCGGTTGAAGATGAACAGTTGGCAAATATCTGATAGATGTGCCTTGTGTTCGGAGAGAATGCCAGCACGGCATTACTAAGTATGTCCAATGTGCCTCCTCATTTATCAGTCTACAGATCTCCGAGAACGAGAATTTCGTTCGCGTATTTCTCGTGCATATCTTGTGTTGCTTAACCGATTTTCTTTCAGACGTTATATTTATGACATTATTTGCACAAATACCGGCCTCGGTGGCGTCGTGGCAGGCCATCGGTCTACAGGCTGGTAGGTACTGGGTTCGGATCCCAGTCGAGGCATGGGATTTTTAATCCAGATACCGACTCCAAACCCCGAGTGAGTGCTCCGCAAGGCTCAGTGGGTAGGTGTAAACCACTTGCACCGACCAGTGATCCATAACTGGTTCAACAAAGGCCATGGTTTGTGCTATCCTGTCTGTGGGAAGCGCAAATAAAAGATCCCTTGCTGCTAATCGGAAGAGTAGCCCATGTAGTGGCGACAGCGGGTTTCCTCTCAAAATCTTGTGGTCCTTAACCATATGTCTGACGCCATATAACCGTAAATAAAATGTGTTGAGTGCGTCGTTAAATAAAACATTTCTTTCTTTCTTTTTAGTTGCGCAAACGTAAAGGGTTGTGTCAAAACGAATCGTAACCCATAAATGGGTTACGCCAGTTTTTAATTTTCCGAGTCCTGCGGCTAATGCTTGGGTCAGACTATCAACTGCCACGACGGAGTCTGCCAACTCTCCGATCTCACGACTTCTACGACTGTCCAGTTGCTATTCTGAGCGCTCTTACAACTCGATTATCCCGTTATCGTCTAAGACTTGTTATATTAGTTGTTACTCTGGGCACATTCGTCTAAGTTGTCTCTGTGTGTGCGTGCGTATGCGTGTGCGTGTATGCGCGCGTTTGTGTGTGTGGCTATTACAATGCAACCGACGAGTTGGCCAACTCCGTCGTGTCAGTTGACAGTCTGGGACTAGCATAAGCTTCGAGACCGTTGAGAAATGTCTGTAACGTTAAATGCAGTAGACAAAGGACGTAGGGTGTATCGTCCTGAGAGTGGCAGTCATCTTATAGATATACTCCGCATAGTAATTCATGATGGCATAAACTCTGGGTGGGGATAAAACAGTCCTTTGTATTCTGCCTGGTGAAATGTTGCGAGCATGAACATGCTAACACTTTTGTCGTTTAGCTTATGTTAGTGATATAATATGTTAAATGCAATTATATTATTATATTTTTACAAAACAAATGCATATTAATAGCATATTAGATGTGATAAAAACATTTTTATATATTTTAATATAAATGTAACTGACATCAAATTGTTCAGTTGGTATCGTCTAACAGGGTAAATTTAACTCATTTTAGTAATGTTAAACGGCGCCATATTGCTATATGTTATTACTTGATAAATATGTTTTATATTGTTCATGGTATATATTACATTGTTATAGATCTACATATGTGTGAGTACTGAACGTCCATGTGTGTCTGTCTGTCTGTCTGTGTCTGTGTGTGTTGTGTGTCTGTGTTATGTGTGTGTATGTGTGCGTGTGAGTGCGTGCGTGCGTGTGTGAGTGTGGGGAGCGTGTTGGCAAGGCGCCATGAATTAAAAAAAACAAAAAGCATTATTTATGGTCACTGGCCAAAATATAGCTTTTTGAGATGGAACTGTTTTTACCATAAACAAATAAATGTTGACCATTAGCCCTACAACGTAAACGGACAATGTGTTGTTAAAATAGAACAATACATTAAATGACTTTATTGACAGATTGAATTCGAGATTGCGTCTTTAAAATACGGTTTATTGTACGTTGTTACTATTACTACTACCACTACTACTACTACTACTACTACTACTACTACTACTACTACTACTACTACTACTACTACTACTACTACTACTACTGCTACTACTGCTACAAATCACTATTATTATTATTATTATTATTATTATTATTATTATTCATATTATTATTATTATTATTATTATTGTTATCATTATTATTATTTCTTACTATTAGTTCCTAAATCAGGAATTATTGCATAATTTTTTTACCATTACAATTATTGTTATATACAGTATAGTTCATATTCGACTCATTAGTGTTGTTAATGAATATATCGGACTTACGTAATATGTGGAATATGCAATTTGTGACTTGTTTAATACTTACAAATGTTTATTAAAATGTTAAATATGGCAGCCCTTTAGTATGTGTCGTATATTTAAAACCACATTTCTCGTTCGAGCTAGTGATCCACGACTGGTATATTGAAGGCCGTGCTATGTGCTATCCTAGCTGTGAGATAGTGCATATAAAATATACCTTGTTACTAACGGGGAAATAAAGTAGCGGGTTTCCTCGCTAAAACTGTATGTCAAAATTACCAAATGTTTGACATCCAGTAGCCGATGATTAATAAATCAATGTGCTCTAGTGGCATCGTTGGTGATAAATGTTAAAGGGACATTCCCGAGTTTGCTGCACTGTAAGATGTTTCCGACTAATAAAATATTTGTACGAGTAAGTAGTAGAGGTGGCACTTGGGTACCAAAATATGCAAATGAGCTAGGTCACGTGACCTGTCCTGCGCTCTGATTGAAACGTGCCCATATACGACGTTGGCCATGAGTCACCCCCAGACACGTCTTGACCTCGAGATAGCGTGGGGACGCTCTTCTGCTCGTTGCGAGCACAATTTCTTACAAAGTGTCAATAAACACCGGATGTTGGTCAGATTGATGGGTGTGTTAACCGTAGGGGGTCCTTAGGGGGAAACAGATGGTGCGGAAGTCGTTAATGACCCCTAGAGTGGTGTCGAATGACGGGGTGCTTATTTAACTGTGACATCTGTTCGTTTTGGCCATGGGTCATCCCAGAACGTGTTCAGACACGTCTTGACCTCGAGATAGCGTGGGGGTCTGACGTCACAAGAAATGCCCGAATCATTGCTGTAGTCGGTGGTTAAGACCGGGGTAGATACCGGGGTTCGTATCCGGGTATCAACTGGTCATCACCCAGCCTTTTCACTAGCCACAGATGGCTGACGCGTGTCCAGGACAGCGTGCTTGAACCATAATTGAAATATAAGCACGGAAATAAGTTGAAATAAATACAAATAGTAAGCTTTGTTTTAAAAGTTTTTTAAAGTTTAACGACACCACTAGAGCACATTGATTTATTAATCATTGGCTATTGGATGTCAAACATATGTGGTACTTTTGAAACATAAAGACGAAACCCGCTACACTATAGTAGCAAGGGATCCTACACCATCCCGCAGACAGGATATCACATACCACACAACTCCCACTGTCTTAGATATCCACAGATAGCTGGCGTGTGTGCGGGCGTGCTTAAACCTTAACGGGATAGAGTATTTCGTATTGCCAGACATTCGTAGAGGATGGCCCCCGAGACTTCATAACAAGATTAGCCAATGAGAAGGTTGCTAGTTTGTTTTGAAATACGACCTTCTTTCATATCTCGCAATGATCGCACGATGGTAATTTCAAAAATAAACAGACAAAGCATTAATATTACATATGTATCACTATAAAATAAATACTGAATGTATACTCAAACGATATATACCATTTGAAGAATAACAAACACGGGGGGTGTTGGTAGTGGCATTTAACGTAAGAGCAGATAATCTCTCTCACCCCTACATTATCCCCACTGTCTTAGCCACAGATAACTGGCGTGCGCGCGCGCGCGTTTAAACCTTAATGGGATAGAGGTACGGAAAAATAAATATAACCTCATAGTTTGAAACTTTATTTCAACATTAATCACTTCCCGCTGAGACAGATGTGTAGCTAGATCTCTTAAAATACAGAAAATTATATCGTCTGCTATAGATACGTAATGAGAAACACACGCGGGTCACTTCCAAGTATTACTTTCTTACTACGCTGTGGCTAATTGGTGGAAATATGATACCCCTGTAGCTACAAGCAAATGCTTTATTTAACGACGCACCGAAGCTTACAAAGTCGAGTTTAATTTCCCGGGTTATTTTTAGCGAAGCAGCCGATATTTTTCAAAGAAATACAGTGGAAAAAGCAGATACACTTATTCGGTGGCCAGTAAGGGGGAAGAAAGGAATGTGCGTAACAACCCAGCCCATTACAAACATTAATAAAGGAATGTATAGACGGCTTAATTGTTAAGGAAAGAAAGGAATATGCGCGTGCGTGTGCGTGCGTGCGTGCGTGCGTGCGTGTGTGTGTGTGTGTGTGTGTGTGAAACACCCCAGCCCATTGCTTTGAAGAAAGAACGTGTTACTACAACTCAACGTTCCAACGTAACCTATGATCTTTTAACTGCATTTGAAACACGAGTATTTCCCTAGAGTACAAGCCTTTATAGACAACCAGTGTATTATGCCTGGTATGTCAAAGGCCGTGGTATGTGCTGCCCTGTACACACAGCTCTTGCTACTATAAAGTAGCGGTAGAAATAGCCAATCACAAATCTAGTCATAGAGTAGAAAACACAAACAACAAACGCATAGAGAGAGAGAGAGAGAGAGAGAGAGAGAGAGAGAGAGAGAGAGAGAGAGAGAGAGAGAGAGAGACTATAGTTTACCAAATGGGTAAATACAGTGGTCGTACTAGGATCGATCCCCGTCGGTGGTCCAATAGGCTATAGCCAACCAGTGCATTATGCCAAGGGCCGTGGTATGTGCTGTCCTGTACACACGTCCCTCGCTACTATAATGTAGCGGTAGAGACTGACATTCAATCACAAAACTAGTCATGGAGTAAAACACACAAAAAACAAACGTAATGGTTTGGGTTATTTCATTTTATTTCTAAATCACAAACTACACATATATATATAATATGGACACACATTGGGTTACATTGAGAGACCCTAGGGGCGACAACTACATACAGTAGAATCTCATTGGCTCGAACACTGTCGGTGCATCAAAGTCTGTTCGACCCATCGGGTAGTTCGAACCATGCATTTGGCCGTTGTCGGGTGCTTCTGTAACACAAAAATCATTCGGACAACCTCGCATGTTATATATGTTATATATATACTAGCGGAAAAAAGTAACAGTGTAACTTGAAACATCATATAAAATTAACACGGCTCAATATTTTAGCCTGATGTTTTGCACAGTTGACCAGTGAACGCACCGCCACACAATCGCGGGGTCAATTCCGTATTGGCACGTGCCGTTTCGCTTCTTGGACATGGGTCTGTTTTTCAAGCTTTTTCCGCCCAACATTTTACTGCTCCAGCTTTTGTCGACATTGCTACTGTCGGGTCATTGTTTGGCAAACGGTGGAACAGAAAAGCAGGTTTTTTTCGGTTGAAAGTGGTCGTAGAGCAATGCCCAGGCTAAATGTAAATGACCGCCTTCGCGCAATTGGTATGATCCAGGCTGAAATGCTCCATTGCGCTGTTGCTACGCAATTTGGTGTCAACATAAACACTATTCAGGCTTTGTCGAGACGTTTTCAACAATTTGGTAATGTCAGAGACCGACCACGTGCAGGTCGTCCACGCGTGACGTCACGGACAGCAGGACAATCATATCCGACTCGTGCACCTCAGGAATCACTTCCAAACGGAAAAGTCTGACAGCGCGGACCATTCCTGGATTGCGTGCCATCAGCCCCAGAACTGTACGGAATCGATTACGTGAACGGCGTATTTGTCCGCGACGTCCGGCTGTCCGTTCAGTTTTGCTAAGACGCCATCGTGTAGCGCGTCTGGCTTGGTGTAGAAGACACTTGCGCTTTAATCACCGAGACTGGGCGGGTATTCTGTTTACGGACGAGTCCAGGTTTCACTTAGACGGCAGCGACGGCCTTTCAAAGAGTCTATCGTCGTGTTGGAGAACGTTTTAGTGACGCCTGTATTGTGGAGCGACGTGCTTTTGGCGGAGGCAGTGTCATGGTTTGGGGTGGTATCACGTCAACTGGACGAACACCTATTGTGGTCACCGATGGCAATTTGAACGCGTAGGCTACCGTGACGACATTATCCAGGCTCACGTCATCCCATTTGTGCAAGGACAGCAACGCCACATCACGCTTCAGCAAGACAACGCTAGACCTCACGTCGCCCGGGTGGTAAGGGATTTCTAGCTCAGCAGAATACCGATGTGTTGCAGTGGCCTGCAGTCTCACCCGATCTTGCACCAATCGAGAACGTCTGGGATGAGATGCAACGTCGTGTACGTGCGCTGCCTAACCAGCCGGTGACGTTGGCAGCGCTGGGTCAGACGTTAGTCCAGATCTGGAACGGCATTCCCCAGGCATTCTTCAACAATTTGGTAGGCTCTATGAGGCGACGGTACCAGGCCTGCATCGACGCAAAAAACCCGTGGCCATACGCGCTATTAACTTTGTGAACTGGTTTTTTACCCCCGTGTCTTTCATCCCCAATACCAATGAAATTGACGGATGCTGTGACATTTTAAATGAATTGAAGTTTTGCAGATTTGCCTATTAACCATGCTATCTGATCGTTTTCATCGTTTTATGTCTTGAAATTATGTTTTTATCAACATGATAACCATACACAGTAGTATATATATATATATATATATATATATATATATATATATATATATTATATATAAATGGACACACATTGGGTTACATCGAGAGGCCCTAAAGGGCGACATGTGAATAATATGAGTGTTCATTTCTCTTCATCTTCGTCCTCATCATCAGTATCATCACCATCGGTATCGTCGCCGTCTAGTTCGTCCAAATATTCGCCGATCCACGAACGATACTGATTTAATTTAGAACGGATCTGAGGTCTCAGATCTCTTTTCGGATTCACAGACTGTAGAATTTTTCTCGTGTTGGGGCCTTTATCAAAGTAATGCATATAAGCCAGGAAGCGAGAGTACGTGTCTTTAAATAACTTCCATTGTAAAGTCTTCATGTTTCTTTCGATGGCATCTTGGGACATGTTTTTTTTCTTCGTAGCGTTTCCTCTTGCTTTCGATATAATCACGATTGATGTCGAATTCACGCTCGATCATCAGACGTATGCCTTCGTTTTCCAAATCGGACGACGGCTCCTCTTCTTCATTTCCCTCCTTGCACGTTTTAAATCGTAGATGTCGCTGCAAGTCACTCCCGTCTATAAAGACCAGACCACACGTATCGCAAGACTGCATCCTCTTGACTTTTTTCAGATAGGGGTCTACATCATCTTCTTCTTCGTCGTCACTTTCGTAGGCGGAACCGGCCTCGGTGGCGTCGTGGCAGGCCATCGGTCTACAGGCTGGTAGGTACTGGGTTCGGATCCCAGTCGAGGCATGGGATTTTTAATCGAGATACCGACTCCAAACCCTGAGTGAGTGCTCCGCAAGACTCAATGGGTAGGTGTAAACCACTTGCACCGACCAGTGATCCATAACTGGTTCAACAAAGGCCATGGTTTGTGCTATCCTGCCTGTGGGAAGCGCAAATAAAAGATCCCTTGCTGCCTGTCGTAAAAAGAGTAGCCTATGTGGCGACAGCGGGTTTCCTCTAAAAACAGTGTCAGAATGACCATATGTTTGACGTCCAATAGCCGATGATAAGATACAAAAATCAATGTGCTCTAGCGGCGTCGTTAAATAAAACAAACTTTACTTTTTCGTAGGCGGGTATGCCTGGTAGTTTTCTCTTGAATGCGTTACTTTGCATGATTTGCACGTAGAGCTCTTTCTCCGACGGTGGTTGAAACTCTTCTGAGACATTCGCCGTTACGTTCGTGCTTTTATACCATTCGGACGGCCCCGTCTCTAAACCATTAGGTCGAAGGCGCCAATGTTCGGGCGTGGTCGGTTTCAAGTCCACCAAGAGATGTCCGTAGGCCTGTGGGTGGCTTCCTCAAATCCGTTGCATGAAATGACGAGTATTTCCAGGATACATCTGCTGTGCCAAGGTTAGGACTTGCTGCTTGTCGATGGGGTTGTTGAACAGTGCCAGGTAATGACAGTTTCTTCTCTGTGTCGGGTCTTTGCTGCTATAGAGGTTCTGGTTGATGGCAATCACCGAGAGGTTTCTGTGGTGACTTCCTTCCGTGAACAGATCGGTGATACGAGTCTTTTCCAGCTGTAGACATCAGGTCATCCAACACGATGAGATTTCTGACTCTGGGATCCAAATAACGATCCTTTTCCAAATTCTCGGGTATGCCTTGAACAAATTTTACTCGAGCAACCATTTTGATCGTATCGTAGAGAGGTTGCCATCGTTTGTAGAGCCAGATGATGCGCTGGGGAGGCGGGTGGATTTTAC
This sequence comes from Gigantopelta aegis, assembly GCF_016097555.1. Lineage (NCBI taxonomy): Eukaryota > Metazoa > Mollusca > Gastropoda > Neomphalida > Peltospiridae > Gigantopelta > Gigantopelta aegis. The sequence continues at coordinate 40,016,595 of NC_054699.1, forward strand.
CATCCCGTAGCAGTTTGTACAACAAAAATGTTTTTCCACACGACGTGGGTCCCGACACGATCATGGTGAACGGATGTAACAATCTTAAGGGCTGCTGCTGCTGCTGCTGCTGCTGTTGCTGCTGTTGCTGCTGCTGCTGCTGTTGCTGCTGCTGCTGCTGCTGTTGCTGCTGCTGCTGCTGCTGTTGCTGTTGCTGCTGCTGCTGCTGCTGCTGCTGGGAAGGCTTATTTTCAGATTCCAAGAGTCCATGTTTATTTCGTACGTGCCGAGTTAGGTCGTGGGTCCAAACATATTTTTTTTAGCAAATGTGACACTGATTCATGATGTTGACTGTGACGTGAACTGGCGATGTTGAAACTGCCATGCCCCCTTTTATAGTCTTCTCAGAAATGCTTGTGCCGTTTTTGCCCAGTCTGCTCTCGTCGTTTCCGTTCCACGCCGCTCTGTTCTCGTTTCCGTTTCTGCTCGGCCTTGGCTTGTTCTACCACCTGTTGCGTTGGGGAGATCATGACGACTTTAGGTGTCGGGGGCTTGTTCTGCTCCTCTTTTTCTTTTTTCCAAGTGGGATCGTAGAGTTCTAGACATCGATCCACGCTGTACATCATCTGACGTTTCACACCACGCTGCACTGAAAAATGAGGTTGAAGTTTGCCTTGGGCTTGCAACTTGTAAAAGCGGGTCCACTTGTCCGCGTCGGGAACGTACAACTTGTACTGGTCTGACATGTTGCGCCTCTGAAGGTTCTATCTCAAATGACGATGTTACCCATTGCCCTTTTATTTATACACTCTATAATTTCGCATATGCGCACAAAGATTAAATTTTGTGTGATACGTATGGTCCATGCCCCCATCCCAAAGAATAACTCGTGCACAGCTCAGGGGCCACTCTCAGCGCCACAGGGTAACACTCAGGGCCATACTCAGGGCCACATTCAGGGCCACACTCAGGGGCACACACGGGGCCACACTCAGAGCCACACACAGAGCCACACACACACACACACACACACACACACACACAGAGAGAGTCACCCTTACATTAATAACAAACAAAACGTGTTATTCACATGTTTATTTTACAAAACGAAAAGTAGCACACACGTGTTTAATGTCTCAACACATTGTTAATGTAGGGACATCTTGGGGACAGCCTGTAATGTTCCATCACTGGATCGTCCATCTTCTGCCATCTGTAGGTGCGTAGTCCACAACAGTAGCAGACGACGGCATCGTGGTCTCCCGTGTAGAAGAAACCGGCCTTGGCGAGTTCCCTCGGTTTCTGGCGCAACTGTATGGGCCACCACCCAAACGTGCAGAGTCGTCTGTAGAATCTTCTCATTTCGGGTCGATGACAGAACAAGTAATGTCTCGAAAGACCATCGCCATCGGCGTCGTAGGCATCATCATCGTAGGGAGTCGAGTCCGTTTCTCGAGCAGCATCCGTCTGATCCATGGGTTCTTCGTCCACGATTTCGACGGGTTCACGGATATCCGTGGGTTCTTCGTCCACAATTTCACCGGGTTCACGAGCAGCGTCCGCTTGATCATGTTCTTCTGGTTTGGTAACCACTTTTTTGCATTGGATCGTGTGTCTTTTGGAACACTTGCATACCAAGACATCGTCACCGCTGCTACAACTGCTGTTACTACTGCTGTCCACATCTTCGCTCTGCAATGGTCGACTGACGAATGGCGAACAGTTCTAAATCTAAGGTTTATATACACAATGTCTGAGCATGTCCAAACACGTCCTCGTTTTCCCCGTGACGTCACGGAACATGTCTGGACACGTCTAATATCTCGGGTTGCATTCACTCTATGACACCATGATTTTGATGATCTTGGTAACATGGATCTCTCAGTTCCGGCACAAAGTCGTAGATAGTGTCAAAACATTTCTGGAGCTCTTTCCACTGTTCGGCAGTCAGTCGAACGCCGCGACGGGAGGTTTTCAGTTCTTGATCACAATACCACCACTGACGAATATCCACACCTTTGTAAATGGTCTCGACGTAGACGTTCCCTCCGAGAGGTTGTGATGTGTCCTGTTTAAAGGAGACCAGTTCCAATCATTGTTTCATCGTCAGAGAAACACCTTTCTTGGTGGGAAAAAGTTTTCCACGGTCCTCGTCGAACTGACGAACGTGAATGGCAATGTCCCCCTTCCACAGTTTAACCACGACGTAGACGTTACCGCCGAGGTCTAGTTTGCATCTCGTTTCGTTTTCTTCGTTTTTGACACTGCCCTCTGTAGTGCTTCTGTTATATCCCGATGCCATTTTCTTCTTTCCAAGTATAGCGCAATCAGACACAGGAACGTAAGTATCATCAACGGTATACGTCTTCTCTCTAGCAGTGTCGTTGAGCGAATGGCAAGCGTCCTGAATATGGGGTTTTTATAGGCCCCCCACGGTAGCGTCCCCACGCTATCTGGAAGTCAAGACGTGTCTGAACACGCTCTCTGGGGTGACTCATGGCCAACGTCGTATATGGGCACGTTTCAAACCTTCCCCCGACATCTGTCAAAACCTTGGGGATTTTTCTCTGTAATTTTCCACTCCCCGTTGACTGGTTCTCCTTAATCAACCCACACCTGTCAAATCCATCTTGTCATCTTAACGACTTCCACACCATCTGTTTCCTGTACATCAAACGGCTGTCACAGTTAAATAAACACCCCATCATTCGACACCACTCTACATTAACGACTTCCGCACCATCTGTTTCCTGTACATCAAAGGACCCCCGACGGTTAACACACCCATCAATCTTACCAACATCCGGTGTTTATTGACACTAAGGTCAGGTTCCCACAGCTGTCCAAGTCATTAACCCAGTAGCGTCCCCACGCTTAAAGGTCAGCCAGCTGCATGACCCCGAGGTGCACTGACGTCATTAGGTCACTTAAAGATCAGCCAATCGGAAGAGACCACGCCCCTTAGAGGTCAACCAATCAGAACGCAGGACAGGTCACGTGACCTAGCTCATTTGCATATTTTGGTACCCAAGTGCCACCTCTACTACTCGAGTAAACTTACATATTAAATATATTTTCTTGTTTAGAATATCAGTGTCTGTATATTTAACGTGTTTCTGGTCGTCTTAATATTTGTAAGAAGCCCAAATTGGATTTTGTCTTAAAATAATTTTGTACGCACGAAAAAATATATTTTAGGAAATAAAATGAAATTTAACCTAGTACAAATATTAGAACGATCAGAAACACGTTCAATATACAGCCACTAATATATTATGCAGAAAAATATGTTTGATATCTAATTACAATCGTTAAATAGTCTCTGTTAGTCGATAATATCTTAAAAAGTAAAGCAAACTCAGGAATGTCCCTTTAAGTGTGTTGGTTGTGAAAAAAGAAAAGAGAGCTTTATCTGGAAAAAAATGTATGCAATTTTATTTCATCTGGTACCACTGTGTCAAGATGAACTAGAAATAGCTCAATGGACCCACCGGCGGGGATCGATCCGAGACCGACGGCGCATCAAGCGAACACTTTACCTCTGGGCTACGTCCCACCCCTTTTAAAAGCACACGGTTACTAGATCATTTCAAAGTGCAATAAGATGTATACCGATGGAAATGAAATAGGAAAAACACATGGTATTTGAAGGAAGAAGAAAGTAAAGTTTGTTTTATTTAACGACGCCACTAGAGCACATTGATTTTTTATCTTATCATCGGCTATTAGACGTCAAACATATGGTCATTCTGACACTGTTTTTTTTTTTTAGAGGAAACCCGCTGTCGCCACATAGGCTACTCTTTTACGACAGGCAGCAAGGGATCTTTTATTTGCGCTTCCCACAGGCAGGATAGCACAAACCATGGCCTTTGTTGAACCAGTTATGGATCACTGGTCGGTGCACGTGGTTTACACCTACCCACTGAGCCTTGCGGAGCACTCGCTCAGGGTTTGGAATCGGTATCTGGATCAAAAAATCCCATGCCTCGACTGGGATCCGAACCCAGTACCTACCAGCCTGTAGACCGATGGTCTAACCACGACGCCACTGAGGCCGGTTTGAAAGAAGAAGAAGGAAACGTTTTATTTAACGACGCACTTAAAGTGTTTTATTTACGGTTATACGGCGTCTGACATATTATGGTGATGGACCACACAGGTATTGAGAGAGGAAACCCGCTGTCGCCACTTCATAGTCTACTCTTTTCGATTAGCAGAAAGAGATCTTTTATATGCACCATCCAACAGACAGGATAGCGCATACCTCGGCCAGTCGCGGTGCACTGGCTGGGACGAGAAATAGCCCAATGGGCCCACCGACAGGGATCGATCCCAGGTTGACCGCGCATCAAGCGAACGCTTTACCACTGTGTTACGTCCTGCCCCACATGGTTTTTGAGAAATATAATTTTAATTCATTTCTAGAGTAGTTATTGTCTGTGGATGAAGGGGGATGGGGCGGGGGGGGGGGGGGGGCGGTACGTAGCCCAATTGCACAGCGCTCGCTTGTTGCGCGGTCGGTTTAGGATCGATCCCCGTTGATGGCCCCATTGTGCTATTTCTCGTTTCAGCCAGTGCTGCACAATTGTGTAACACCCTACCCTGGATCCGCCCCTGCATAATGGGATTTATAGCAGCAGGATGTTTGACGTGGACGTTTTTGTTTGTGCAAAATGTGGTTTTATTCCACAGTCAGTATAACAATGTATCATTTCAGTCAAAAGGGGCGGGATATAGCTCAGACGGTTGAGTGCTCGCTTGAGGTGCTTGCGTCGCAGGGTCAAACCACCCTGGTGGATCCATTCAACTGATTGGGGTTTTTCTCGTTCTAACCAGTGCACCACAACTGATCAAAGGATGTGGTATGTGCTTTCCTGTCTGTAGGAGAGTGCATATAAAAGATTCCTTTGCTGCATTCAGAAAATGTCGCGGGTTTCCTCTGACTATGTGTCAGAAGTACCAAATGTTTGACATCCACAAGCTGATGTTTAATTAATCACTCTCCTCTAGTGGTGTCGTTAATCAAAACAAATTGTGATCACAATATTTGGGGCGGGACGTAGCCCAGCAGTAAAACAATCGGCTGATGCGCGGTTAGTCTTAGATCGATCCCCGCCGGTGGGTCCAGTGGGCTAAATCTCGTTCTAACCAGTGCACCACGACCGGTATATCAAAGCCGTGGTGTGTGCTGTCCTGTTTGTGGGATGGAGCTATTAAAAGAACCCTTTCTACTAATGGAAACACGTAGCGGGTTTACCTCTATAACATTATATCTTTTTAAAAACAAAAACAAACAAAAAAACATAGCCGATGATGAATAAATCAATATGCTCAAGTTGTATCGTTAAACAAAACAAACTTCAATCAAGCTGTTTTTAAGATAATATTTTAGAACAGTAAAGCTGAAACTATTATTTCTTCATTTATTTCACCCTTGGCAAACTTAACCGGCCTCGGTGGCGCAGTGGTTAAGCCATCGAACTACAGGCTGGTAGGTACAGAGTTCGCAGCCCAGTACCGGCTCTAACCCAGAACGAGTTCTTAAGGGCTCAGTGGGTAGGTGTAAGGCCACTACAACCTCTTCTCACTAACCAACTAACAACTAACCCACTGTCCTGGTCAGACAGCCCAGATAGCTGAGGTATGTGCCCAGGATAGCGTGCTTGAACCTTAATTGGATATAAGCATGAACATAAGTTGAAATGAATGAAAATGGCAAACTTATCCGACAGTAGTTGACCTACATTATGTTCTTTTATAGGCCGTTCAGCCTCATTAAAAACTACAGCTATTATATGTACAATAAATAACCTATGAAACCATCGCACCTACCGAAGTAAACAATTCGTTTTTCTCTGCCAGCTGTAGTAGTGCCGAAAGTGTGTATAACAGCAAATACAGTGCCCCCACCCCAATATCTCGAAGAATTCAATATCACGAATATTATAATCTCTATAAGAATTCAGTATCCTGAAGGATTATAATAGCCCGAAGAATTCAGTACCCCAGGAGAATTCAATATCTCGAGGAATCTAATATCTCGAAGAATTCACTATCCTGAAGGTTTATAATATCTCGAAGAATTCAGTATCTCGAAGAATTCAGTATCTCGAAGAATCCAACATTGTACATCAAAGACCATGGTATGTGTTGTTTTGCCTGTGGAAAAGTGCATAAATAAACGATCATTCATTCGCTTATAATTGGAAAAATGTAGCGAGTTTCTGAAGACTATGTATTGAAACTACCAAATGTTTTACATCCAACAGGTGATGATGACTACACATTCTAATATCTCGAATAATTTAATATCTCGAAGGATTCAATATCTCGAAGAATCAAATATATTAAAGCTTGTTGTGTTTAAAAATACCACTAGAGCACATTGGTTTATTAAGCATCAGCAGTTGGATGTCAAACCTTTGGTAATTTTGGCATATAGCCTTAGAGAGGAAACCCGCTATATTTTTTCCATTAGTAGCAAGGAATTTTTTTTTTATGCACCTCCCACAGACAGAAAAGCACATACGACGGACTTTGATATGCCAGTCGTGGTGCACTGGGTAAAGCGGGAACAATAACAGAAGAAACCACAAGAAAAAAAAATACATTTTACCCTATGTAAAATAACAGCGTTGGATCCCTAGAAAGGTGAAAATTAACAACATAGATCGATGTTTACGGGTGTTCATTGAACCTGTTTTTCACCTTTGTCTGAAAGTCTTGGTGACCTTGACTTCTCATTCTTTGGTCATATTTATACACTTACCTTTGTTTGACACCCAATAGCGGATGGTGATTAACGCTAATCTCCATTGATAGACCTTCCACGTTCTGTTGGTGTTACTCTTTGCCTTCTCCCAGCCGTGACCTAGTGCCGGTCCAGCTGTTTTAGATGCATGTGTAGTGTTTGTTTGCTTTGTTGTGTTGTAACCCTTGAGTTGCTTCTCCTCAAACAGTTCTACACGATTAGACTTGTAAATGTGTCTTTCCATAGTTCAGTGAACCATATACCATGGTCATGGTCAAAGGGTTGTACGTGCACAGTTAAGAGCAAGCTGTTGCAGCGCACGCTTGTCATGGGCGCAGTTGTTAACTTCCGTCGGATTCTCCGTCCAGAATAAGAAAGGGTTGTTTTGTTGATGATGTTGGGGTTGGGTTTTTGGGAGAGGTGTTGTGTGTGTGTGTGTGTGTGTGTGGGGGGGGGGGGGGGGGGGGGGGGGGGGGGGGGGGGGGGGGGGGGGGTTGGGAGAATGAATGAATGTTTAACGACACCCCAGCACGAAAGATACACCGGCTACTGGGTGTCAAACTATGGTAATGCAAACAAATAAGGTGATCATCAACATCAATATAAAAATTCAAGATTTAAATATACACACAGTGTAAATAACTGTGCAAAAATACAAATATCACAGACAGATACTGACTTTTACTCAAAACTTCAATTGTATCTCGAAAAAAACAAGTGGATTTGTGCTGTATTGGCCATTATCAAAGAGAATGTTACACTCCTGCACCACGGTGAGGTTACAGCACGCGCGGGGGGGGGGGGGGGGGGGGGGGGGGGTCGCCCGCACTGGCATGTGCAGCTCGACCAGTCGGTAGCGGGCGAGGTTTGGCTGTGGTGCTATTCAATTTGCAAATGTCCCATAGGATTGGTCGAAAAGGAAAAACGTTGTGTAATTTCGTGAGGTATATTCGATGCATATTTCGGATTGAAATTAAATAGGATCTGTTTAATTGATTTGACTTGGTTGGTCAACATAGGTTAGACTGGTATGAGAGTCTATTGTAGGTACTGAAATAGAGAGCAGGCGCCCTCGGTGACGTACGTGTTAAAGGGACATACCCTAGTTTCAACCCGTGAAAATTAACACTAAGTTTATTCAGTCTATAAACCTGTAACACATTTGGATGAAGTTACAACTGAGTGAAACATGAGTCTGTGTCTTTGAAATGGTGAAATACCCTCTAAAAATAGACCAAAACTCGACTCCATAACTGTTACTTCTCAGACGCACGTGCGTCTTTAAAAATATCTAAACAATAATATCTAAGTAAAGCAAGATTTCAGTTATCAAAAAACGGCTCTAATAGTAAAAAATATGCCTTAGTGTTTAAAAACTAGGGTATATCCCTTTAAGTGTTTCTGGACATCCTGGTGTTTGTAGTAATTCTAAAAACGCATGTGCATCAAAGAAGAAACGGATATGGAAAGTTTGTTTGTTTTGTTTAACGACTCCACTAGAGCAGATTGATGTATTAATCATCGGCTACTGGATGTCAAACATTTGGTAATTTTGACATATTATAGTCTTAGAGAGAAAACCCGCTAAATTTTGTCTATTAGTAGCAAGGGATCTTGTTAATACACCATCCCACAGACAGGATAGCACGTACCACAGCCTTTGATATACCAGTCGTGATGCACTGGCTGGAACGAGAAATAGCCCAAAGGGCTCACCGACGGAAATCGGTCCCAGACCAACTGCGCATCAAGCGAGCGCTTTACCACTAGGCTACGTCCCGTCCTGTTTGGTTAATTTACAAACCTGTAACATCTAATAATAATACATGAGTGGCCATTAGATACCATTTATCTCACAACGAGCTGTTTTAACATGTATTTAACGGACACGAATATATTATTCTATTTCTTGCATATCCTCAAAAACCAGGTTTTAAGCGAATTTTAACATCTTTTTCGACTAAAGGTTATTTACAGCCGTTGCACTTGTAGCTGACTTACGCGTCACAGACACATGGATGTCCCGTTAACTATACGTCACAATGCAATATATTTCCATCGTGTAGTTCTTCATTGGATGCATAGCACTAGTGACCTGGTCATCACCTAGGAGCAGCCAGTCGTATGTCTTGAAATTATTAACACACGTACATGTGTTAACAACCATGTGTAACCAAAAATAACGCATGGTGTTGTCAGCAACGGATGTGTAAGAAAACGTTATAATGGACAGGGGCGTAGGCTGGGGGGGGGGGGGGGGGGGGGGGTCGGGGGGTTCGGACGGACACACACACACACACACACACCCGCTGAAGAAAATGGTCCGCTGTCAGTACTAAAACATATAGGTTTATAAATATGGAGTTTCGGATGGTGCAAAAACAAAATAGAAAAACGTCCACTTTGTTCATATTCGAACCCACCCCCCAACCCCCACCCCCCACCCCGCCCCACGTTTGTGATGTTGGGACGAGGAAATAAAATAACCTCTAAAATAGGCTAGATATCGTCTCTATAGCCTTTACTTCTCACACGATCTTGCGTGTTTAGAATCGTAATAGAAATACAGTTTGTGGTGTCACAAACACCAGGATGACCAGAAACATTTTGGATGAACAGACATAGATAAAAATGTTTTTAATAAAATGCAAGTAATGCTTGTAATGTCTAATTTGGATGATCACAAACGTCTCTATTGGTGTTAGGAGGCGTGGCGTAACTCAGTGGTAAAGCGCCTGCCTAATGCGCGATCGATCTAAGATCGATTCCTGTCTGTGGGTCCATTGCGCTATTTCTCGTTCCAGCCAGTGCTCTACAACTGGTGTAACAAAGGCTGTGTTATGTACTATCCTGTCTGTGGGATTGTGCATATAAAAGATCCCTTGCTGCTAATCGAAAAGTGTAGCCCATGAAGTGTCGACCGTGGGTTTCCTCTGTTAATATATGTGTGGTCCTTAACCATATGTCCGACGCCATATAACCGTACATAAAATGTGTTGAGTGCGTCCTATTGGTGTAAAATATGTGATAGTGTGATTAAAAGTTATGAAAGAAATATTTTATTTAACGACGCACTCAACACATTTTATTTACGGTTATATGGCGTCAGACATATGGTTAAGGACCACGCAGATATTAAGAGAGGAAACCGCTGTCGCCACTTCATGGGCTACTCTTTTCGATTAGCAGCAATGGATCTTTTATATGCACCATGCCACAGACAGGATAGTACATACCACGGCCTTTGCTACACCAGTTGTGGAGCACTGGCTGTAGCGAGAAATAGCCCAATGGGTCCACCGACGGGGACCGATCCAGTCACTTTAAGAGGTACAAACATTCTGAGGCGAATCCTAAAAATTACCAAACATTAACCTGATGTCGACGTTTCAGGTCTTTTTACCAAAAGAGTTTTAGTTCTGTGTTCTCTCCTTTTTTCGGGGCGGGATGTAGTCCAGTGGTAAAGCGCTCGCTTGATACGTGGTCGGTTTGGGATCGATCCCCGTCACTGGGCCCATTGGGCTATTTTTCGTTCTAGCCAGTGCACCACGACTGGTACATCAAATACCGTGGTATGTGCTATCCTGTCTTTGGGATGGTGCATATAAAAGATACCTTGCTACTACTAGCAAACTGTATCGGGTTTCCAATATCCGATGATTAATAAATCAATGTGTTCTAGTGGTGTCGTTAAACAGCACTAACTTTAAATTTCTTTTTTTAAAGAGGTACACTCATTTTGAGGCGAATCCTAAAAACTAACAAAAATGAAACAGGGTCTTCTATTCTGGTCTTTTTTTTCGAAAGAGTTTTTTTCTAAAAAAATTCTAAATTTATTTGTATCTATTATTTGTTCATGCGATACTATCTGGGCTCTGGGCTTTGGGCTCTGGGTCTGCACAAACGTTTGTGGTTTATTGTTATGAGAGAAGTCATGTGGAAATTCACGATGGTAATCTGCAGTGTTGTCGTAAACAGCTTTTGCAAAATTGATTTGTTAAGGGGAGACAAAGAGTGTTAGAGAAATGAACATGTGTAATGAGGCACGGCGGTGAATCAAACATAGGTAGTAAATGTTAAGCCAAGGAGAGAGAGAGAGAGAGAGAGAGAGAGAGAGAGAGAGAGAGAGAGAGAGAGAGAGAGAGAGAGAGAGAGAGAGAGAGAGAGAGAGAGAGAAAGAGAGAGAGAAAATTACTATAGTATTAATACAGTGTATATCTGGAGTCATAACAACATAAACACAAAATGAATGAGCTCGCCCTCAATCAGCACACACACACCCTCCCCTCGGTATTTGTTCATCAGCATTCACCACAACCACCACCACCACTCCACACACACCACCACACACATACACACAGAGAGAGACACGCTTGCCCATATACCCCGGTTACGCCATTGTGTAAGAAATGTTAAATATATACCTTTCCATTTCTTTTCTTTATCGATGGGGGTGTTGCTAAACAAATATTCCTTTAAGTTCCATTCCAGATAAGTTTAATAATCGTGTTCAGCCATGTGTGTCGATTTCGATAACCTGAAGCAACTATCCCCAAGGTCAGCCAGCTAATGTCTCGCAAACGTTCGCTAGCTATTTGACTGTTTCTCCACATGACAGACATTTCAGTACACGATGCCGTAACAGGAGTGGGGATAAAGAGGGATGAGGTGCATACCCCCCCCCCCCCACACACCCACCCACCCCTTTTCAGTTCTCCAGTGCCGGTAATATTTGCCTGTCGCCGCATAAAAAATCTATTTTGCAACAGCTGTTTAAGGCAGCACTATCGATTGCTATATCGAATGTCCATGGTTTACCATGAATTCCAACATTCAGACTAGCAGACGTTTTTTTTTCTGCTCTGTTTGGCTGAACGCAGCCCATGTTTTGTGTATGGTTGTTAGTATTGTGTTCCTTGGAGCGTGTCGATCGTCAGACTGGAACTCGCTGGTTTAGGCCAGACTCGCAGCAAATGCATGTTTCATTGGAGCGAGAATCGATGAAAATTGTCAATTATTAATTCAACTGCTGTAGTGGCTTTTGTTTTATTTTCTTGTTTGTTTGTTTGTTTGTTCGTTGGTTGGGTTGGGTTTTTTTTTTTTTGGGGGGGGGGGGGGGTTGTTGTTTTTTTGTTGTTGTTGTGTTTTTTTTGTTTTTTTTTTTTCATGTCATGTCGTGTCATAGGGTTTTACGTGCACATTCAGAGCAAGCTTTTCTTTTCTTTTTTGTGTTGTATTTATAGACCATGTCGACACATACGTTTTCACGAAGGGTACATATCAGTAAATCAAATCTCATAGACGACAGTAGTAACATATGTGGCTAAAACTCCTACCTGCAGCGTACACATCGACATATAAACCACGGACTTGATCCCTTGAAAAGATCCCTTGCTGCTAATCGGAAAGAGTAGCCCATGTAATGGCGACAGCGGGTTTCCTCTCAAAATCTGTGTGGTCCTTAACTATATGTCTGACGCCATATAACCGTAAATAAAATGTGTTGAGTGCGTCGTCAAAAAACAGAGTATTGTTTTTCTTGTAGATGAATGTAATACATAACGCTTTCTATCGAGTCATCAACATTAACTGGAGGTTTACAAGATAACATCTTAGTAATAAAAACAGAATCGGGAAGATTGTGAAGAGCGACACTGAGATCCACTGGCCCGATGGCTAGAAGAGATATCCAGAATTCGTCTCTAATGTCAGATATAAACTGACAGAAAGAAAGAAAGAAATGTTTTATTTAACGACGCACTCAACACATTTTATTTACGGTTATATGGCGTCAGACATATGGTTAAGGACCACACAGATTTTGAGAGGAAACCCGCTGTCGCCACTTCACGGGCTTCTCTTTCCGATTAGCAGCAAGGGATCTTTTATTTGTGTTTCCCACAGGCAGAATAGCACAAACCATGGCCTTTGTTGAACCAGTTATGGATCACTGGTCGGTGCAAGTGGTTTACACCTACCCATTGAGCCTTGCGGAGCCCTCACTCAGAGTTTCGAGACGGTATCTGGATTAAAATTCCCATGGCTCGACTGGGATCCGAACCCAGTACCTACCAGCCTGTTGACCGATGGCCTAACCACGACACCACCGAGGCCGGTCATAAATTGACAGTGACATATAACATGTATTAGCAAATCAGAATATTCTAAGCGACAGAGGGGACACACTCCTTGACATGAAATAGGTCGCAACGAAGCGCATACATTTATTACACGATACCGGCCTCGGTGGCGTCGTGGTTAATCCTGTACTACATAATACCCTCTACCGGCCTCGGTGGCATCGGGTTAGGCCATCGGTCTACAGGCTGGTAGGTACTGGGCTCGAATCCCAGTCGAGGCATGGGATTTTTAATCCAGATATCGACTCCAAACCCTGAGTGAGTGCTCCGCAAGGCTCAGTGGGTAGGTGTAAACCACTTACACCGACCAGTGATCCATAACTGGTTCAACAAAGGCCATGGTTTGTGCTATCCTGCCTGTGGGAAGCGCAAATAAAAGATCCCTTGCTGCTAATCGGAAAGAGTAGCCCATGTAGTGGCGACAGCGGGTTTCCTCTCTCTCTCTCTCTCTATATATATATATCTGTGTGGTTCTTAACCATATGTCTGACGGCATATAACCGTAAATGGAATGTGTTGAGTGCGTCGTTAAATAAAACATTTCTTTCTTCATTACATGATGCGCGTGTTGTTTTAAAAATGGGTTCACACGAGAAATTTGACATGCTTTGTGGATATTTAAATTGGGATGGAGTTGCAGAAAATGGCTGATGTCTGGTGAAGACGAGATTTGCGTTTGTCATTTTAATTCTTCAAAATCAAACACGCTTTTCTTAACAACTCGTTTCCAAATACGTTTCGGTGGAAATGTATATGACATATATGAACTTTATTCGCATTAGGCCTAATGGCCCTTGAGCACATAATATATACATATACACAGATATATAATGTTTGTATACAACGTGTAAATCGTATTGACACATAAATGGGATACGTTAGCGACATGGCGCCCATGAGTATTAACATGATGTTTATAAAATAACTAAATGCAAAATTAAAGATACACATAATATATATATATATAACAAGCGTTCTACTTAGGCATTCACATTCACATGCAGGGAAAACTTAATTGTACAAAATTATGTTTTCTTTTTTCAAAGGCTTTAAAACAATACATAGCTAACTGTCTTACTATTCTTTCATTGTTGCTATTTAACAGTTCTATAAATTTGAACATACTAGGGTTATTGTTATAATATTTGGTATGTAATGTCTGATAGATTTGTACATGGGACAAACAAGTATAAAATGGAATTCATCTTCTATTAAATTACAAGTAGCACATAATTTTACGATTATCCAGTGCAATTGGGTTAGGTTTTGCCCATCTTCCCGTTTCAATGAATAATCTATGAGCAGCAATGCGCAATCTCGTTAATGCAGTTCTATATTTTCCAACAGAAATACTGTCTAAATATGACTTATAAGAAAAAGTATTTGAAAAATGTCTGTATAGTGATGCTCTTGAAGAAAGGTTTAATCGCGAGCACCATCCCTGTATAAACATATCTTTTAATCTTTGCTTTAATAATGATAAAAACACCATCTCATTCCCTACACCCTGATTTGGCCAGACTATAGAAAAGCCAGTATTATTTAACAAATTTCGAACACGCATAGCCCAGTTATTTTTAGTGGGGAACAAAATCATATCACTTATCATCATATCATAACAAAGTTTTGTAAATTTCCTGTTGTCACCTTTTATAATTTTCAACCAGAACTTAATAATTCTATAATGTCTATGCACAATCAAAGGATGTTGACGTCTTATAGAAATCAATCAGATGATTTAAAAGTTGGTATTTACACATACTCTTGTGTATGTCTGCTATAAAACCAAAACGTGTTGTAACACATTTCTTTTTAAAACAGAGCAATGCATTTGTTATATCTTTATATATTATATACTAAGGTCCAACTTGCGGTTCGTAGGAGATGATCCAGAAACTATAACTTGTGATGTGGGTGTTCCACGAAGTAAACATGATTGTTTGTTAATATCATGTTTGTTTGGGTTTTATTGGTTTTCTTACAGATATGTGTACCTGTCACTCAACTATACAACTCAATGGGTAGGTGTAAACCACTTGCACCGACCAGTGATCCATAACTGGTTCAACAAAGGCCATGGTTTGTGCTATCCTGTCTGTGGGAAGCGCAAATAAAAGATCCCTTGCTGCTAATCGGAAAGAGTAGCCCATGAAGTGGCGACAGCGGGTTTCCTCTCAAAATCTGTGTGGTCCTTGACCATATGTCTGACGTCATATAACCGTAAACAAAATGTGTTGAGTGCGTCGTTAAATAAAACATTTCCTTCCTTTCTCAACTGTACAAAGGCTTGGGTCTCTGGCTATTCGTAATTTGTAAGTCACCTTTCTGTGCGATTTATAAATATATAGCTAAGCTATTAATAATTATTATTATTATTTAAAAAATGCTTACCTTTTTCTTTCTTTATTTGTGTTAGCACACCTTGGGGCGAAACGTCCCATTTTAAAGATGAAAGAACCTTGGGCAAAACGAAACCGATGAACTGGTAACAAAGGAAAAACTATTTCGTAGCCTTAGAGCGATCTTACCCGTCTTTCATATGAAAGGTTATGGGATCTATTCTTGTAGACAACACCATGTGTGGTTTGTTTGTTGTTGTTTATTTATTTGTTTGTTTGTTTGTTTTTTTGTTTGTGGGTTTTGTTTGTTGGTTTTTTGTTATTTTTGGGTTGTTGTTGTTTTTGTTTGTTGTTGTGTTTTTTTTGTGGTGTTTTTTTTTGGGGGGGTACCCGCCCCCTCCCCTTCGGC
This sequence comes from Gigantopelta aegis, assembly GCF_016097555.1. Taxonomy (NCBI): domain Eukaryota; kingdom Metazoa; phylum Mollusca; class Gastropoda; order Neomphalida; family Peltospiridae; genus Gigantopelta; species Gigantopelta aegis. The sequence goes on from NC_054699.1 coordinate 40,032,216, forward strand.
TCCACTTTTTCTTTTTACTTAATCAACTTTACTCAAATGTATTTATTTACTTGTCTGTTTATATAATTATTCATTAATTCATTTATTCATTTATTCATTTATTCGTCCACTCATTACCGTAATCCATTCTGTCATACACTTTTACTCTACTTTCAGGTTTTATCATTGCTATTAGTACCACTGGCGTAGAGGGGTGGTGCCCGTATTGGGGAGGGGGGGGGGGGCAACCCACAGTATGTATGTGCGTACGGCGAGACGTAGCCCAGTAGTAAAGCTCTCGCTTGATGCGCGGTCGGTTTGTGATCGATTCCTGTCGGTGTGCCCATTGGACTATTTCTCGCTCCAGCCAGTGCACCACGACTTGTACATCAAAGACCGTGGTATGTGCTCTCATGTCTATGGGATGGTGCATATATGTTGAGTGCGTGGTTAAATAAACCATTTCCATTTAGTATGTATGAATGTATGCACGTATACATGTATGCACGTATGCATGCGTGCACGTATGTATGTATGCATGTATGTATTGATATATGAATATCTATATAGTGTATGTATGTCGATGTTGACTGTTAAACACATAAATATTAACGCACTAGGGCAGGGGATAATTAAATCCTTTCTGGCCTCACAAATTGTTCCATGCCGTTGCTGGGACTCGAACCTGTGGCACCGAATCGCCCGCAAATTCAAAAAGACACACATTCTTCGTCATTTGAATATCTATTGTCCGAACCAAATTGTTAACAACTACAAAAAATTACTCTCCTACCTTTAAGTTTAATTGCCGTTAGATTTCCTCCAAAGTTTGTCCAGACACAAATCGCAAAAAAAACACTACAAATATATATAGATTCCACACACGAGACTGCAACGATGTCGCCGATATTGTCTTTGCTGAGATTGCACAGGGAAAAATACATGCAGTTTTCTGACGTCTGCCATGTTGCTTGTTTATGGAATACTCTTCAAGAGGGGTGAAAGCCTCCAAAGTATGTGACACAATTAATATGAAATCGATGATCTCTAGTGGTATCATTAAAATAATAATAATAAAAAATAATAATATGACGTCATCACGTTTGCTTTTATATCATAACATGTTATGACGTTGTTAGATTAAGTCCTATCCTTTCACCCCTCTTGAAGAATATTCAATAAAAAGTCAAAATGGCAGCTGATACAAAATCACATGCTTTTTTCCCTATGCGCTCTCAGCGAAGTCGATATAGGTGACATGGTTATCATCTGGTATGTGGAATCTGTGTCATTGTAATGGTTTTTTCAAGATTTGTGTCTGGACAAACTTTGGAGGAAATCTAACAGCAATTAAAGGTAGGAGAGTAATTTTTCGTAGTTGTTAACAATTTGGTTCGGACAATAGTAATGGCGGACTGGAATTAAAGTTGCGTGTACAGTTTACAAAAACACGTTGTATTAAGCTTGGGCTTATATGATAAAGAGATTATTACCATCGTGTATTTCTGTATCGTCAACATTATATATTAGGAATATACAATGTTTATTCCTAATATATATTGACGATACCGAAAAACTCTCGTAATAACAATATAGTATGAGCCGTCACACGCGACAACCTACAACTTGGCATGACGTCAGAAACTGAGTTCAAAGTTTGACATCATATGTACACGCGGAAGTAAAAGTTGACATGCTGTCTGCGTTGTTTGTTTTGAAGAATTTAGAAGATGACATCTTCTTTACATGAAGATCAGTTTGAAGTAAACATATATCTGTATGTACAATAGTGTTTGGTGACTATTTTGTATTTTGTACCTGAGAACATCGGTCGAGATCGTTAGCGATACCATCAGCACTTTGATACACATTTACAAGTATAGGGAGAAGTCCTATATATCGATATGGTATGCAAGTATTATACGTTTTTATAAAGTACATGATTATACATAACATAAAGTTCAACAACATTTCCAGAAGTTAAATGCAATATTCATAAGTTAGACCAAAGATCAAATTAGGATCGTATCGGGTTGCATGGGTCTACCACACGGTTAGGCCTACCCGTTCTGTTGATTACAATCAACACCACTATTTCTACTCCTATTTCTATTTATAATCTAAATACTGAAAACTAAATCATTTCCTACACACACAAAAAAAAAAATATATATATTTGTAACAATACTACATTTTTGGTTATTTATTTTACCATCGTTTGCAAACAAATTTACTGTCGTCTGCACACACATTGCGGTACGGTAACAGAAACGTTTCATTTATATACCTTTATTATACGTCATGATGTCATTGCATAAGCTTGCCTAGAGATTAACATGCGGAGATAAAGTAGATCAATTCTTGAAAGGTTGTTTCTCCCTCAACCAATTTTATTATTATTATTGTTGTTGTTGTTGTGTGTGTGTATGTGCGTGCGTGTATGTGCGTGCGTGCGTGCGTGTGTGTGATAATTATTAAATTATTATAATATCTGTTCACTTTACTATAGAAGGAGTTGGTTTTCTTTCCTTACAGATGTATATTTTAATTTTACAAGAGCCTGAAGTAGGCCTACTCTTTGAGGCACATTTTGGAATTCAAAATAGAACACCAAGACTAAGAACAGTGGAAACGGAAGAAACAGTATCTGTATTAGATGATGAGCGAGACGTAGTCCAGTGGTAAAGCGCCCACCTGATGCGCGGTAGGTCTGGGATCGATCTCCGTCGGTGGAGGCATTGGACTATTTCTCGTCCCATCCAGTGCACAACGACTGGCATATCAAAGGCCGAGGTATGTGCTATCCTGTCTGTGGGATGGTGCATATAAAACATCTGTTGCTACTAACAGAAAATGTAGCGGGTTTCCTCTGTAAGACTATAGGTCAATATTACCAAATGTTTGACATCCGATAGCCAATGATTAATAAATCAATGTTCTCTAACTTTAACTTTAACTGTATTGGATGAATATGATAAATACAGTCCAGCAGATGTTGACAATAATACTGAACATAAACTCAAACACTTATCTGATGATAACACCAGTGAGCAAAATGACACTAAACCTGATCCAATTAGCACAAGTTACAGAAAGGAAAGAAATGTTTTATTTAACGACGCCCTCAACACATTTTATTTACGGTTATATGGCGGCAGACATATGGTTAAGGACCACACAGATTTTGAGAGGAAACCCGCTGTCGCCACTACATGGGCTACTCTTTCCGATTAGCAGCAAGGGATCTTTTATTTGCGCTTCCCACAGGCATCCAGCACAAACCATGGCCTTTGTTGAACCAGTTATGGATCACTGGTCGGTGCAAGTGCTTTACACCTACCCATTGAGCCTTGCGGAGCACTCACTCAGGGTTTGGAGTCGGTATCTGGATTAAAAATCCCATGCCTCGACTGGGATCCGAACCCAGTACCTACCAGCCTGTAGACCGATGGCCTAACCACGACGCCACCGAGGCCGGTCAAGTTACAGAAAAGATGCAGTGGATTGTCTTTGTTTGAAAATCAAATTTATGGCCATATTTTGAAGTTGAGGGAAATGGAAAAAGAGCAGAAGGAAATGTAGGCCGTAGGTGTAGGCTATATAGAAACCAAGGAGACAGTCAGAGCAGCACTTATTACCAGAATAGCGCCCCCTGTATAGAAAGAAAGAAAGAAAGAATGAATGAATGAATGAATGAATGAATGAATGAATGAATCGTTGTCTTAAGACTTCGTCATTGAGGATACCTTTTGTGACACACAATAGCCGGGGGCGGGACGTAGCCCAGTGGTAAAACGCCCGCTCGATGTGCGGTCGGTCTGGGATCGATCCCCGTCGATGGTCCCATTAGGGTATTTCTCGCTCCAGCCAGTGCACCGCGACTGGTATATCAAAGGCCGTGGTATGTGTTATCCTGTCAGTGGGATGGTGATGGTGCATATAAAAGATCCCTTGCTACTAATCGAAAAAAAAGAGTAGCCCATGAAGTGGCGACAGCGGGTATCCTCTCCCAATATCTGTGCGGTCCTTAACCATATGTTCGACGCCATATAACCGTACATAAAATGTGTTGAGTGTGTTGGTAAATAAAACATTTCCCTTTTACCTTCCCAATAGCAGATGTGTATTTTTGTGCTGGGGTGTCATTAAACATTCATTCGTTCGTTCATTCATTCATTCATTCATTCATTCATTCATTCATTCATTCATTCATTCATTCATTTCGTTCGTTCATTCATTCTTTCGTCATCGAGGAAATCAGTCCTCCGAGGGGCGGGATTTAGTTCAGTCGGTTGAGTGCTCGCTTGAGGTTCTTGCGTCGCAGGATCGAACCACCTCGATGCATCCATTCAACTAATTGGATTTTTTTCTCGTTCCAACTAGAGCATCACAACTGGTCAAAGGCCGTGGTATGTGTTTTCCTGTCTGTGGGGAAAGTGCATATGAAAGATCCCTTGCTGCATGAGGGAAAACGTAGCGGATTTCCTCTGATGACTACGTGTTAGAATTACCAAATGTTTAACATCCAGTAGCCGATGATTAATTAATCAATCTGCTCTAGTAATGTCGTTAAACAAAACAAACTTTTTTTTCTTCAATCCAATGTCTACATCAATGAGAGATTTTGTCAGCCAAGGTCGCGGCATCAGGATCCTCCATACTGGAAAATAAGAGGGGTGTCTCGGTAATAGAGGGGGTTACTAAAAGGGAGTCCTTTTGGTTGTTTGTGTGTGTGCAATATTGAGTTTATGTAATGGAATTAAAACAAACCCTCATTAGATCTAGGATAGAAATCTTTTCCAATTAGACACTGAATTTCATGTACTTTCTCGATCCCAGTCGGTGTTCCCATTGGAATATTTTTAGTTCCAGCCAGTGCACCACGACTGGTATATCAAAGGCCGTGGTACGTACTATCCTGTCTGTGGGATGGTGCATATAAAAGATCCCTAGCTGCTAATCGAAAGGAGTTGCCTATGAAGTGGTGACAGCGGGTTTCCTCTGTCAATATCTGTATGGTCCTTAACCATATGTCTGACGCTATATAACCGTAAAAAAAAAATGTGTTGAGTGTGTCGTTAAATAAAACATTTCTTTCTATATAACCCTAAATAAAAATGTGTTGAGTGCGTTTTTAAATAAAGCATTTCCTTCCTTCATGTTATTTCAGAAATTTTAAACAGTTCTTTTACTATAATTTAAATATTTATCAGATTTCAGGGTACCTAATTTTACACAACCCTCTTGCACAAACCCTTCTGGAAGTTCTTTCAAACGTTCTGGACAAGGATTCACGGAGGCTCATGCTTTAAAGACTTTTGCATTTGTAATTGACTGGTCTAATGTAAGGACGCTGTGGTATGCGACACTTTTTCCATTGAGATTTCATTCGTTTCATCTTAGGGGCGAGACGTAGCCCAGTAGCAAAGCGTTCGCTTGACGCGCGGTCGGTCTGGGATCGATCCCGTCAGTGGGCTCATTGGGCTATGTCTCGTCCCAGCCAGTGCACCACGACTGGTACACCAAGGGCCGTGGTGTGTGCTGTCTTGGCTTTGGGATGGTGCGTGCATATAAAAGATCTCTTGCTTGTAATCGAAAAGAGTAGCCCATGAAGTGGCGACAGCGGATTTCCTCTCTCGATATCTCTGTGGTTCTTAACCATATATCCGCAGGGCCGTAGCTAGCGGGCGGGGGGAGGGGGGGAGCAAGGAGGGCAGTTGCCCCCCCCCCCCCCCCGAAAAAAATCCGGAAAGCATTATAGAAACTTAAAGAAAATTCTCTTCTTAACTGTTTAAGGAGAGGAGTTTTAGACTATTAATTACTCAGTTGCCCAGGACACACACCTCAGCTATCTGGACTGTCTGTCCAGGACACACACCTCAGCTATCTGGACTGTCTGTCCAGGACAGTGGGTTAGTGGTTAGTGAGAGAGAAGAGGGTGTTGTAGTCTTACACCTACCCAATGAGTCGCGGTTAGGCCATCGGTCTACAGGCTGGTAGGTACTGGGTTCGGATCCCAGTCGAGGCATGGGATTTTTAATCCAGATACAGACTCCAAACCCTGAGTGAGTGCTCCGCAAGGCTCAGTGGGTAGATGTAAACCACTTGCACCGACCAGTGATTCATAACTGGTTCAACAAAGGCCATGGTTTGTGCTATCCTGCCTGTGGGAAGCGCAAATAAAAGATCCGTTTCTGCTAATCGGAAAGAGTAGCCCATGTAGTGGTGACAGCGGGTTTCCTCTCAAAATCTGTGTGGGCCTTAACCATATGTCTGACGTCATATAACCGTAAATAAAATGTGTTGAGTGCGTCGTTAAATAAAACATTTCTGTCTTTTTCTCTCTTTTTTTTTCGGTCTTGTCACAAAATAAAACAACTAAATCTTGATTCACTGATGTGTCATTTTATTAAGTTATAGAAAATGTACATGAACTTCATAGATTCTAATAATTGAGAATTGGTATTCGTAATATATCGCAATTCATGTTCCTGTATCGCATTATATCGCAATTCATGTTCCTGTATCGCATTATATCGCAATTCATGTTCCTGTATCGCATTATATCGCAATTCAGGTTCCTGTATCGCATTATATCGCAATTTAGGTTCCTGTATCGCATTATATCGCAATTCAGGTTCCTGTATCGCAATATATCGCAATACGTAAATGTTGGCATCACCAAAATACATGTATGTACTATAGTCTTGACCGTGGATAACGGATAATAATAATAATAATAATAATAATAATAATAATAATTACAATAACAAAAAAAAATTTTTTTTAAAAACTAGAAATATATAAAGTAGTTATATATTTATTTATTTTTATTTTTATTTTTATTTTTACCTTTATTTTTTTATTATTTTTTTATTTTTTATTATTATTGAAAACTATTATGTCTGGAATAAGGGCGAACTTGGTTTTACTCCACCACAGTGTGCACCAGTCTGTTAAGCGTGTATTAAAATTGTCATAATAATTTGCATGGCAAACTCACTTATAAAAATAATATGGGTAAAACGTCATCGTGGCCAACGACAGATGTAATGGCGTGCCGTCTACTGGGATTTCGAGATCCTCGGGCGAGAGCGCCGTCAGCGGGAACTCGGATAGGCAGTCACTTCCGTACCACCAGGAGGCGCTCTTAGTCGTGGCGCAGGCGCAGTTCGGGTCAGCCGGTGCACAAAAGCGGCGAGGTCGGTCGTTCTGGAAGATTTCCTTTCCTCGTTTGCGGTTAGGATTCTTAGCATTGTCAAATTTGTCCATATAGATATTGTAGTTTAAGGCGAAACCAGAATTTTCATCTCCAATGGAGAAGTTGGTGTAATTTGCTGTCAAGGAAACTGGGTCGGTCATACCAATGAAATGATACTGAAGGAAAGTCTCCATGATGTAAAAGCCTTGACGAAGAATCGCCCACAGCTGCTCCAAGCCAATGAAATAGTCACAATTTTCTGGGGTACCATGCGTCTTTCTGAAATGATGGCGGTGGCGGCGGCATTAGTGTACATTTTAGCTGGCAATGATAGTACTGATGATAATGATGATGATGATGATGGTGATAGTTGTGGTGGTGGTGGTAGTGGAGGTAGTGGTGGTGGTGGTAGTGGAGGTAGTGGTGGTGGTGGTGGTAGTGGTCGTGGTGGTAGTGGTGGTAGTGGTTGTGGTGTTGGTGGTGAAGGTGGTGGTGGTGGTGGTAGTAGTGGTGGTGGTGGTGGTAGTAGTGGTGGTGGTGTGGTGGTGGTGTGGGGGTGGAGGAGGTGGTGACAGCAGTGTAAATGCAGTTGACGACGCTAGTACTGATATGAAGATGGTGATGATGATGATGATGATGATGATGATGGTGGTAATGATAATGCTAATGATGGTGGTGATGATGATGGTGGTAATGATGATGGTAACTGAGCTTAATCCCGCCCCCAAAGTCTATGAATGTCATGGGTAGGATGACTCAAAGTATATGAGGATTAGGATGAACCAATGTCTATGAGGATTAGGATGAATCAAAGTCTATGAGGATTTGGATGAATCAATGTCTATGAGGATTTGGATGAATCAAAGTATATGAGGGTCAGGATGAATCAATGTCTGAGGATTAGGATGGATCAATGTATGAGGATTAGGATGAATCAAAGTCTATTAGGGTTAGGATGAATCAAAGTATATGAGAATTAGGATGAATCATCGTCTATGAGGATTAGGATGAATCAATGTATATGAGGATTAGGATGAATCATCGTCTATGAGGATTTGGATGAATCAATGTCTGAGATTTAGGATGAATCAATGTCTGAGGATTAGGATGAATTAATGTCTGAGGATTAGGATGAATCAAAGTATATGAGGGTTGGGATGAATCAAAGTCTATGAGAATTAGGATGAATCATCGTCTATGAGGATTAGGGTAAATCAATGTCTATGAGGATTAGGATGAATCATCGTCTATGAGGATTAGGATGAATCATCGTCTATGAGGATTTGGATGAATCAATGTCTGAGATTTAGGATGAATCAATGTCTGAGGATTAGGATGAATTAATGTCTGAGGATTAGGATGAATCAAAGTATATGAGGGTTGGGATGAATCAAAGTCTATGAGAATTAGGATGAATCATCGTCTATGAGGATTAGGGTAAATCAATGTCTATGAGGATTAGGATGAATCATCGTCTATGAGGATTTGGATGAATCAATGTCTCTGATGATTAGGATGAATCATCGTCTATGAGGATTAGGATGAATCAAAGTATATGAGACTTAGGATGAATCAAAGTCTATGGGGCTTAGGTGAATCAAAGTCTATGAGGATTAGGATGAATCAATGTATATGAGGCTCAGAATGAATCAATGTATATGAGGCTCAGAATGAATCAAAGTCTATGAGGATTAGGATGAATCAAAGTCTATGAGGATTAGGATCAAGCAAAGTCTATGACGCTCAGGGTGACTGAACGACTATGCGAGTGAGCATGAATCAATGTATATGGTGGTGGGGGGAGGTTGTGTGTGGTGGGATCGGAGGAGGTAGCTATGAGAAAAGAATGAACAGTGAATGATAAGAAAATAGTAATACGAAGAAATCCACTCACTTGTAGTACTCGATGTTGCCTCCTGGTGTAAAGCGTTGGCAGGCAGTATTTGCTGAGTATTTTGATCTGCGAAGGATATACGTTAAGCCGTAGTTGCAGTAAACTTGAAAAGAACGTGGGTATTTTAAAGGTTGAATTGTCAGCCAACCCTGCAGTCCTCCCTCGGTGCAGTCTGAAAGATAAGCGACAGTTTGAAACACATAGTATGTACCACCAGGGTGGAGCTTTGATTGAAAACAGATTGTATTACATTCCTATTCAATCTTACTAAAGTGATATAGACATTTCCAAACCGTGTGATTAATTTATCTTGTATCACACGTATGTAAGATCTGGACCGGAACTTGTAAAATTGGGGAATTCCTTTTTTTTTCTTTTTTTTTCTTACTGGAGTTAGCGCCTTTTTTATTACTGACGTCAGATCTGATTTACAAATTACGTCACATCGTATTTGATACATTACACAAGACTGCCGCAGAGTATGATCCTTAACGTTAAGTAAATCCACGAAAGGAGGATTGATTAATAGATTTAAGAAAGTGTAATCATGACATTAAATTAAAAAACGTTTTTGGTAAAACAAAAAAACAAACAAGCATTAAAAGAAGGTATGTAATAAATACAGAACTTCACCTACGTTGTTTTCGCACTCGTTTATTTTGCGCAAGAACACACCACTCCACCGCTACGCAGTTTCGTGGTACATATTACTGAGCAAAATAAACTCGTGCAATAAATAGGAAGCGATGTGACAACATATGTGAAGTTCTGTACATTTATTGTATAAACAACAAAGGGATTGGACACAAGTTTGCCAACTTACTAGGCCCTCTCCGACATACATACAATATAATGGCGACAATTACTTAATTATAATATAATAGTAATATATTTTAATAACAACCAAATTGAGGAAAAGAGGGTATTAAAAAAGAAAGAAATGTTTTATTTAACGACGCACTCAACACATTTTATTTACGGTTATATGGCGTCAGACATATGATTAAGGACCACACAGATTTTGAGAGGAAACCCGCTGTCGCCACTACATGGGCTACTCTTTCCGATTAGCAGCAACGGATCTTTTATTTGCGCTTCCCACAGGCAGGATAGCACAAACCATGGCCTTTGTTCAACCAGTTATGGATCACTGGTCGGTGCAAGTGGTTTACACCTACCCATTGAGTCTTGCGGAGTACTCACTCAGGATTTGGAGTCAGTATCTGGATTGAAAATCCCATGCCTCGACTGGGATCTGAACCCAGTACCTACCAGCCTGTAGACCGATGACCTAACCACGATGCCACCGAGGCCGGTAGAGGGTATTATGTAGTACAGGATTTTGAAAGAAACTAGAAAAGAAACCTGTCTAGTCAAACCATTAGACTATTTAAATCAAAACGATGTGTTTGTTTGATAAACATTTTAACACAAATACGATACAGATATACTCGCGATCACTTAAAGTATTTCGACCATATAAAAGCCGTTGTAAATTTATTGGTTGTACATGTTGTAACGAGTTATAAAGAACCTGCTTATGGTGCTCATATTTGTTTTACAATGAAACAAAAGTGACTAGTTTTCTGTATAACATCCACAGTTACACGAAGGATCTGTTGTATAGGCCCACACCTGTAAAGATCAACATTAAAGGCACTGCATCCATGTCGTAGTCACGTGTGGAATATATATATACGTGACTACACTGTTTTTGTTTTGTTTTGTTTTGTTTTTGTTTTTGTTTTTTGGGGGGGTGTTTGGGGGGTTTGGGGTGGGGTGGGGGAAGAGGTGGGGTTTTTTGGGAGGGTGGGTCGAATCTTTGTTGCTAGGGAACTACCAATAAGTTTGTCTTTCTGAATAAACTGTCAAAATATGACATAAGCCCCCCACTAACGTTACACTGTTGACCGCACCTTAACTCGTTTCACACACGAGTTTCTTGCCAGTTTACGTGGTATTAACATTAGATCATCATCTTATTGATTAGATTAAGCAAACCATGTAGCGTTGCCAATTTGCCAAATGTGTAAATATTCGTCATTGAATGGATCAGTAGTGAGCTTGAAAGTTGCTGTATTGTAATTCCGTGTTTTCCTGTTGACGGAAATTAAGCAATTGTAACCGAGTATGTCTCGTTATTGACATTAAGCATTGAATAAAGTTGGTATTTTTGTGTATATTTGTTTTAATCAAACATATATCACCTTGGAGTATAATCTTTTCTGTGTAGTTTACATCTAGTTACTTTTCGTCACCTAGTTACTTTTCGTCACCTAGTTACTTTTCTACATCTAGTTACTTTTCGTCACCTAGTTACTTTTCGTCACCTAGTTACTTTTCGTCACCTAGTTATTTTTCTACATCTAGTTACTTTTCTACACCTAGTTACTTTTCTACATCTAGTTACTTTTCGTCGTCCATCTCCCATCCATTTCAGGAAAACATTTTTACGCATGCGTATTATAGATAAAACAGATCACAAATTCCTTTGATGTGTACTTTTTAAAATGCCCTATAACTTTTATTTAATTTTTTTTTCTTCAGAATACCCCTATGTTGATTAGTAAGCTTCGTAGAATACATTTAGTCAGGGAAACTGCTTTTAGCACTAAAATGTCATCAAAACAATTTCCAGAAAATCCATTGGAGGCGGGGGTGGAGGTGGGGTGGGCCGGGAGGGCAGTGACATGAGGTGGAATGCCAATGGAACTTCGGGGGAGGTTTGGAGGGGATCGTACAAAAATGAAAATTAATATACAATAAAATTATAACCCCCCCCCCCCCCCCCCCCCGATCCGCCTCTGATTTCAAACCGATGTTCATGTAGGGGGCGGGACGTAATCTAGTGGCAAAGAACTCGCCTGATGCGCGGTCGGTATTGGGTCGATCCCCGTCGGTGGGCCATTTGGGCAATTTCTTATTCCAGACTGGTATATCAAAGGCCGTGGTATGTGCTATTCTGTCTGTGGAATGGTGCATATAAAAGATCCCATGTTACTAGTGGACTTTGTTTTTAGCGGTTTTCCTCTCTAAGATTATATGTTAAAATTGCCAAATGTTTGACATCCAATAGCCGATGGTTAATAAATCAATGTGTTCTAGTGGTGTCGTTAAACACTTTAACCTTCGTGTGTTTGGCCGATGGGTCATAGGATTGACCATCCTCAACGGACATTGACTGGTACATAAAATACTGTGGTATGTATTGCCCTTTCCATGGAAAAGTGTGTTTAAAAGACACCTTGCTGAATTGCCGTTGTGAGTAACCTATGTGGGAGCAGCATGTTTCCTCTCTTTCTCAACCAAATATCGAGATAACCACATGTTAGACACGAAATAGCCATAGTATAAATGTGCTGAGGTGTTGAGAAAGTGTTAACATACCTCTCTTGATTGAGGAAGTGTTAACATACCTCTGTATATTGAGAAAGTGTTAGCATACCTCTGTTCATTGTTAAAGTGTTAACATACCTCTCTCTATTGAGAACGTGTTAACATACCTCTGTAGATTGAGAAAGTGTTAACATGCCTCTATAGACTGAGGAAGTGTTAACATACCTCTGTTCATTGTTAAAGTGTTAACATACCTCTCTCTATTGAGAACGTTTTAACATACCTCTGTAGATTGAGAAAGTGTTAACATGCCTCTATAGACCGAAGAAGTGTTAACATACCTCTGTTCATTGTTAAAGTGTTAACATAACTCTCTCGATTGAGAAAGTGTTAACATACCTCTGTTCATTGTTAAAGTGTTAACATACCTCTCTCTATTGAGAAAGTGTTAACATACCTCTGTTGACTGAAACAAAAGTGTGTATGTACCCCTGTTGATCGAGGACGTGTTAACATACCTCTGTTGATCGAGAAAGTGTTAACATACCTCTATTGATCGAGAAAGTGTTGACATACCTTTGTAAGGCCGTTCGCAGTATCTCCCGGCCCAACCGGAAGTACAAATACAAGGTTTCTTCTCTGAGGGGACTAGCTTCCCGCCGTGCTCACAAGGATCCCAGTTCTGTGGGAAAGAAGGTGACGTCAGAATAATCATAAACACGTCAAATATTATCGCTACTGCTACTACACTATTGATGTTAATTTTCAGTTATCATAAACACGTCAAATACTATCGCTACCGCTACTACACTATTGATGTTAATTTTCAGTCGTAATAAACACGTCAAATATTATCGCTACTGCTATTGCACTATATGTTAATTTTCAGTTATCATAAACACATCAAATACTATCGCTACTGCTACTTCTCTATATGTTAATTTTCAGTCGTAATAAACACGTCAAATACTATCGCTACTGCTATTGCACTATATGTTAATTTTCCGTTATCATAAGAAAGTCAAATACTATCGCTACTGCTATTGCACTATATGTTAATTGTCAGTCATAATAAACACGTCAAATACTATCGCTACTGCTACTTCACTATTGATGTTAATTTTCAGTTACTAGCATCACAAACACGTCAAATACTATGGCTACTGCTACTTCACTATTGATTTTAATTTTCAGTTACTAGCGTCATAAGCACGTCAAATACTATGGCTACTGTTACTTCACTACTGATTTTAATGTTCAGTTACTACCGTCATAAGCACGTCAAATACTCTCGCTACTGATGCTGATCATACAACTGGCGTAACCAGGATTTTATATTGATGGGGTGGGAAGGGGGCGCAACCCACAGAATGTATATGGGTCATTCTACAGAAATCATCGTTTTTCAAAATACAATTTCAAGATAAAACAATTAAAATATATAAGGTTTTATTGTTAACGTTTGGAAACTAGATGAACAAAGAAACATAAAATTATATCTGGCCACGAAGTTCTGTAATCGGTCTGCACGTGAAGACGCATCGTACTCCATGAGCAAACTCATTATGTCATTGGCGTTACCGGACAAGTGTGATAGTTCAGCAGTGTGATCCAATTGGTTTGTAGTCATCAAAAGCACATGGATATGTTATTTGGGTGTCCCTAATAACATATTTGGAATAACTTTAGCATTAACAACTATCCAAGCAGACGACAACAAATGGGATGTTAATAGCGCGAACAGTGTATGAGAAAAACCGAAAGGAGCTGGGAGCATAACGCAGTTAGGGACGTTGACGATATACTCTTTACATTTCAGCAACATGTTTATTTTACCGAAATGCCATTATGCATCTATGATGCTGCACATGCCTCTTTAAGTTTCAAATCATCCTAAAAACTAAACTAAGCTAGGAAAAGGGCATCTTATTAAAACGCATTGTCATTGGTGTTACTAATGGTCATTGGTGTTACTCAGTACCTGGTAACACCAACAGCAAGTAACACCAATGACAAAATAAGTAAACAATGGATCCATGCTCTTTAAAGAAACAGTTGAGAAAACTGAATACGTGCATGTTGTAGCAGACATACTATGTCTATAGTAACATACAAACAGTTCCTTAAAATAATTAACCATTACATAAATAAGATAGTAACATCAATGACTTTTATATTTTGACAACACATTCATGACATTTAAACAAAATTACTCACAATTCTTCATACTTCTGTTGTTGTTTTTTGACAAATAAGTTTGATGGCCAATATCTACTGATAGAATGTTTCATCCAGAGAGCATTCAGTTTCTTTTGTTTTCTCATAAGTATATACAGTAACACCAATGACATAAAACTCCAGTGACAAGCTTACATTGCCCAGCATCTTTTGAACACGGAAAATATTTACAAAATTCCTTATTTCGTAAGTAAGCCAGCCATCATTATATTTTAACAATGCATGTTATATATAGTGTTGTGCTAGGGACAGGTAACACCAATGACATTTTAAACTAATCCTGAAAAAAATCTCTATCAAAGCTGATTAGCAGAGAGAAAACATTGCTGTGACAGGATGGTATTATTAATAAAGTATAAAGTAAAGACAACAAACCTTGTTTTCTATATATAAATACAAAAGAAATTGTGTAGGGAAACAAAAGTGACGATTTCTGTAGAATGTCCCATATATGTATGATTTTATAAAATTTAAAGAGACATTCCTGAGTTTGCTGCATTGTAAAATGTTTCCGACTAATCAAACACTTTTACGATTAAATTTACATAATAAATATATTTTCTGGTTTAGAATATCAGTGTCTGTATATTCAATGTGTTTCTGGTCGTCTTCATATTTGTAAGAAGCCCAAACTGGATTTTGCCCTATAATAATTTCGTACGTATGAAAAAGTTATATTTTTGGAAATAAAATGAAATTCAACTTAGTACAAATATTAGAACGATCAGAAACACGTTTAATATACAACCACTAATATTTTATGCAGACAAATATATTTGATATGTAAATACAATCGTTTAAGTCTTTGTTAGTCGATAACGTCTTAAAAAGTGCAGCAAACTCAGGAATGTCCCTTTAATACAGGGTTGTTGGGTTGTTGTTGTTGTTGTTTTTTAAAGGTTAACATCAGTCGGTAGAGCACGAGACTTAATCTCGGAGTCGTGGGTTCGAGCCCCACGTTGGACGAATGCTTTTTTTATTTGTTATTCTTCTTTTAATTAATGATATTCTGTTATTTATTTATTAAATATCTGTTTTCCCTATACTTGTATCATTCGATGACTCTACACATACCTGTTTTTCCCTGTTCTTGGATCATCGACGACTGGGCAAATACCTATTTTCCCTATACTTGCATCATTCGACGACCCAACATATACCTATTTTCCCCTATACTTGCTTCATTCTACAACTCTATACATGCCCGTCTTTCCCTGTGCTTGCAAATTTTGACGATCTTACACATACCTATTTTTAATTGTTTCTTTTTAACAAGTTTATTATCCCAGAAACAAATATGTCTTTCCCTCTACGTATGGGTTTATTTATTTTTTTAGCAAGTTTATTATCCCAGAATTAAGTATGATAGTGTCAGGGGACTGCATATGCCTATTTTGCCCTGTACTTCCATCATTCGATGACTACACATACCTGTTTTTCCCTGTACGTCCATCATTCGATGACTGCACATACCTGTTTTTCCCTGTACTTCCATCATTCGATGACTGCACATACCTGTTTTGCCCTGTACTTCCATCATTCGATGACTGCACATACCTGTTTTGCCCTGTACTTCCATCATTCGATGACTGCACATACCTGTTTTGCCCTGTACTTCCATCATTCGATGACTACACATACCTGTTTTGCCCTGTACTTCCATCATTCGATGACTGCACATACCTGTTTGCCCTGTACTTCCATCATTCGATGACTACACATACCTGTTTTGCCCTGTACTTCCATCATTCGATGACTGCACATACCTGTTTTGCCCTGTACGTCCATCATTCGATGACTACACATACCTGTTTTTCCCTGTACTTCCATCATTCGATGACTGCACATACCTGTTTTTCCCTGTACTTGCATCCAGCGTTGGTGACGAGTCCTCCACAACCGCCACTCGCCAGATAATCAAACAGCTGACAGACAACTTTTTTCCCGTCGGCGGAAGGACACGAGTTAAATGACCCGCACCGGAAGTTGGCGGCGCATGCCTGGGAGCAGTCTAAGAAGGACCTCATGGTCGTCTGGCTGATGGCTTTGGACGACAGGTACTCGTCACGACGACACGACTCCAGGGACGAGAACTTCGCCATCGAGACGTATGCGTCACAACCAACGTAACGAAGGACGAGTGTTACGCAGATCTGCATCATGAAAGTAAGCTGCATTTTCGCAGCTGCCGACTTCATGATGTTCGTTGTTAGACGTCAATGTGGATAGGTGAAGTAACCAAACTGATCCAAACTCCAGACAAATGTGTTAGGCCCACATTCGTTGAAAGATCAGGCACAAGTCTCCACAAATTGCTTTGCATACATTTACAAACATATATACATATATATATATATGCTTGATATCGTGTCGCCGCTTGAGCGACGAAATCAATAGGATTTTGTGTTTTGGTTGGATACTCGGTTAGCATCACGCTCACTAGAGTTTTTCCTTGTAAGTTCTCAAACTGCTTCAGTACTCTTCTGCTGTATATGATTGTTGTCGACAACAAAAGAGAGTTTATATTACTAGTCTAAAGCATGTCCTAGAGAAAATGTAGATCATTACCTTTGTGTTGGTAAGAATTACACACGTAAAACTAAGAGAGAATGACAAATGTGAAACGTTGCTTAACTGAAAATGCCGATCGAGTTTGGTCTCTACATTTTTGAGACAAAGGACGTAACCGAACGTTTTAACGTCATGAAGAATTGCATGTATGTATCATCATCGTTAATTGTTCAAGGCTTTGTTTAGTTTAGTGACTGGTTTAACGTGTCCATATACCACTTGGGTTTCGAACACGCAAGGCTTTGTTTGCTTTCAAATTTTTATCGTGCTTTTATCCAATTAAGGAGCACACATCTCACTATCTAGGCTATCTGTGCAGGATGATGTCTTGGTTACTGGTTACATGTTAGTGCTTAATGTTATGATTACCAAATACGTGCATTTTTAACATCCAACAGCCGGTCCAGTGGTAAAGCGCTCGTTTGATGCGCAGTCGGTTTGGGATCGATCGCCTGTCAGTGGGTCCATTGGGCTAGTTCTCGTTCCAGCCAGCGCACCACGACTGGTGCATCAAAGGCCGTGGTATGTGTTATTCGGTCTATGGGATGGTACATATAAAAGATCCCTTGTGGTGCACTGGTTGGAACGAGAAAAGAAAAAACAATCAGTTGAATGGATCCACCGAAATGGTTCGATCTCGAGCACCTCAAGCAAGCACTCAACCGACTGAGGTAAATCCCCCCACCCCCCCCCCCCCCCCCCCCCCCCCCCCCCCCCCCCCCCCCCCCCCCCCCCCCCCCCCCCACCCCGACCATAATATAGGCATCGCCTGTTTTGGTCAATCCCCAACGTTAATACAAATGTTAATAAATATTGTTTTTAATAATCAAAAACTTTCGGGCCCTCAAGCGGCGGGACGTAGCCCAGTGGTAAAGATCTCACTTGATGCGCGATCGATCTGGGATGGATCCCCGTCAGTGGGCATATTGGACTATTCATCATGGTATATTAAAGGCCGTGGTATGTGCTATCATGTCTGTGGGATGGTGAATGTAAAAGATCCTTTGCTACTGATGGACAAATGTAGCGGCTTTCTTCTCTAATGCTTAATGTCAAAATTACCAAATGTTTGACATTTAATAGCCAGTAAACCAATTATCTCTAGTGGTCCCTACTCGAGACAGCGAAGAATGCAGTTGTATCCCACGAACGTCGAGGCTGGTAGGTACTGGGTTCGGATCCCAGTCGAGGCATGGGATTTTTCATCCAGATACCGACTCCAAACCCTGAGTGAGTGCTCCGCAAGGCTCTATGGGTAGATGTAAACCGCTTGCACCGACCAGTGATCCATAACTGGTTCAACAAAGGCCATGGTTTGTGCTACCCTGCCTGTGGGAAGCGCAAATAAAAGATCCCTTGCTGCTAATCGGAAAGAGTAGCCCATGTAGTGGCGACAGCGGGTTTCCTCTTAAAATCTGTGCGGTCCTTAACCATATGTCTGACGCCATATAACCGTAAATAAAATGTGCTGAGTGCGTCGTTAAATAAAACATTTCTTTCTTTCGGACACGCAAGGCTTTGTTTGCTTTCAAATTTTTATCGTGCTTTTATCCAATTAAGGAGCACACATCTCAGCTATCTAGGCTGTCTGTGCAGGATGATGGCTTGGTTACTGGTTACATGTTAGTGCTTAATGTTAGGATTACCAAATACATGCATTTTTAACATCCAACAGCCTCTCCAGTGGTGAAGCGCTCGTTTGATGCGCAGTCGGTTTGAGAGCGATCCCGTCGGTGGATCCATTGGGCTAGTTCTCGTTCCAGCCAGCGCACCACGACTGGTACATCAAAGGCCGTGGTATGTGTTATTCGGTCTATGGGATGGTACATATAAAAGATCCCTTGTGGTGCACTGGTTGGAACGAGAAAAAAACAACAACAATCAGTTGAATGGATCCACCGAAGTGGTTCGATCCTGTGAGTATCGCAAGCGAGCACTCAACCGACTGAGGTAAATCCCAAACGCCCCCCCCCGCGGACCATAATATAGGCATCGCCTGTTTTGGTCAATCCTCAACGTTAATACAAATGTTAATAAATATTGTTTTTAATAATCAAAAACTTTCGGGCCCTCAAGCGGCGGGACGTAGCCCAGTGGTAAAGTTCTCACTTGATGCGCGGTCGATCTGGGATGGATCCCCGTCGGTGGGCCCATAGACTATTTCTCGTTTCAGCCAGTGCACCACAACTGGTATATCAAAGGCCGTGGTATGTCCTATCATGTCTGTGGGATGGTGAATATAAAAATATCCTTTGCTACTGATGGAAAAATGTAGTGGCTTTCTTCTCTAAGGCTTAATGTCGAAATAACAAATGTTTGACATCCAGTGGTCGATGATTAATACGTTAATGACCTCTGTGGTGCTATTAAAACAATCTTTTTCTTCTTTTTCGGGCCCTCAAATGTCAATCTCGAGACATCGCACGGACTGTGCCCCCAAAATCCCCGTCTCTCCCAGCCCGCCACCTCCCCCGGCTTTCCCAGTCTCCCCACCCCATGAGAACAGTAAACCAAACGTAAACACTATCATAAAATGGTGCAATACCGCAAACAACAAAAATAACAACAATGGTTTTCTGAAATATGCAAAGATTTCATGTAGCAAAACTTAAAATTGTAATTTTCCTTATGACATACTCAATATAGAAAATCAGTCATATATTTGTTATTATTATTATTATTATTATTATTATTATTATCATCATTATTATTATCGTCTTTTTTGTCAATAAACGTTATTCAATTTTGCTCTTACTCTACCAAAATTATTATATAAGTGCGAGTTTTATTGTTACTCCACCACAGTTTGTACCAGTCTATAATATATGTCAGTCTGTACCAGTCGATAATATATGTATTAAAACCAGTACAAAAATTTGCATCGAACAATCAATCATAGTAATAATTTGAATAAAACATCATTGTGGCCAACGACAGATCTGAGACTATGCCATCTATTGGGATTTTGAGATCCTCCGGCGAAAGCGCCGTCAGAGGGAACTCTGATTGGCAGTCACTTCCGTACCACCAGGAGGCGCCCTTAGTCTGCGCGCAGGAACAGTTCGCGTCATTCGGTGTACAGAAGCGGCGAGGTCGATGGCTCTCAAAGAGTTCCTTCCCTTTTCGTCCATCCGGATTCTGGTCCGCTGTACGTACCAGTATGTCTTCATACGTGGTGTAATCCAAGGCAACACCCGAGGACTCGTCTCCAATTGAGAACTGGTAGTACCTCGCTGTTAGGGAGAGAGAATGTGACATGTTTATGAAGTGGTATTGTAGGTAAGTCTGCATGATGTAATTGCCTTGACGGAGAATCGCCCACAGCTGTTCCAAGCCAATGAAATAATCACAACCGTCCGCACGACCGTGCGACTTCCTGAAAGTAAAGGAATGGAATGTTTTATTTAACGATACTCTCAACACATTTTATTTACGGTTATATCGCGTCAGACATATGGTTAAGGACCACACGGATATAACGAGAGGAAACCCGCTGTCGCAACTTCATGGCTGCTCTTTTCGATTGACAGCAAGGGATCTTTTTATATGCACCATCCCACAGACAGGGTAGTCCATACCACGGCCTTTGATATGCCAGTCGTGGTGCTCTGGCTGGAACGAGAAGTAGCCCAATGGGCCCAGCGACGGAGATCGATCCCAAGCCAACTGTGCATAGCGCTAGCGGTTTACCACTGGGCTACGTCCTGTCCTGCAATGATGATGATGATAATTTTTTGTAGTGGCATTATGGAACATGCAAACCATATGTTTGACATCCAATAGGCGATGATTAATTAATCAATGTGCTCCAGTGGTGTCGCTAAACAAAAATAACTTCTTTTTTAACATGCAATTG
Source organism: Gigantopelta aegis (assembly GCF_016097555.1). Lineage (NCBI taxonomy): Eukaryota > Metazoa > Mollusca > Gastropoda > Neomphalida > Peltospiridae > Gigantopelta > Gigantopelta aegis. The sequence continues at coordinate 40,053,291 of NC_054699.1, forward strand.
ATAATGGTAGTATTGATATCGTGGTTGTGATGATGATGATGATGAATGATGATGATGATGGTGATGATGATTGTGATTTTGTTACCGTGATTATGGTGATGATCGTAGTGGAGGTGGTGGGTTGACAGCGGTGTGCATGCAGTTGATCATAATACTTGTATCATTATGACGACGACGACGACGACGATGATGATGATTGTGGTACTGATATCTTGGTGATGATGGTGGTAATGGTGTTAATGATGTGGACCTTGGTTGTTTTTGGATGGTAAGTAGGGTGATAACAGTAGTGGTGGAGCTGGTAATGTGTTCGTTTGATCCTGTTTGGAGGTGGTAAAGAGATCGCTTCATGCGATGTCGACTTGGGATCAATCCCCGTCGGTGGACCCATTGTGTTATTTCTTGTTTCAGCCAGTGCGCCACGACTTGTATATCGATGGTCATGGTATATGCTAACCTGAATGTGGGATGGTGCATATAGACTAATTTCAGATAATAATATCACACAATCACAAACTTCCTCAGAAATCCATACACACAGTAACACTGAAACCACTATATCCCTTTCAAGTCAGTCTTCACATTCACTTTTCACTAATTCAACTTTTGACAACTGCAATTTTAATATAGTAATTGATAAATCTTCTAAATAATTTGACGATCTCCCTCATGTTAATTAGTTCAAAATTCATACTCTAACCTCTTTACAACAAATCTTCCATTTAAGTAAATAGATCGTTTAAATTCTTAATTAATTATCGTTTCATATTTTTGAAGAAAAAAAACTGTTTGTGTTATCCGTTGATGTTCACTTATTTTAAATTTTATAACTTTTTAACCACAATTGATTCAGAAAATTAAAATTTGTAAAACCTTATGTAAATCAATATAATGAATCAGAGATTTGACGGAAAAAAACCCAATGTAACTTTCTAAGGGAATTCCCTTCTTTGTGTATTGATACAGTTGTAAATCATTGTGGAATAAAGTTCGGTTGGGGTTTTTAATATAGTTTTGTATAATGTCAATATTAATGCTTTTGGAATTATAAGAATTGAACGTTATATTTTTAACGTTCATTCGATGATAAACACCAAAACCGTTTTACACACTGTATGAATGGCGTAGCACATTAAATTCTTAAATGAACTTTACTGTCTTTTTCATCAGTTGGTGAAAAAAGGAGGGATTTTTAAATACAAAAGAAATGTAATAAAATGCGCCAGAAACAAAGCATGGCTTTTAAAGCTGCAATGTCTGGTTTCAGTCGTATACAGTCAAGTTCTAAGTTCAAATACAAGCATAACTGCACTTTTAATTCACACGCAAGTTGTCGTCATTAACGCACATCGTCAAATGCTTACTAGTCAGTTAGAACAATTCTCGCCATTTTGTAATACCGAGCGCATTCTAGCAGCCACTTCCTAGCAGCCAATTACGCTAGCAGTCAATTTCAGCAGACACGCATGGCGACGTTCTAAACACCGGACCATTACGCCTTTTATAATGTGTGTTGTGGTGTGGGCTATACGATACTAGTTGGACATCCTATATTACCGTAGTACAGACGGATTTTTAAAGTGATACTTCAGATATTATAAAAGTGCTTAATAAAACGGTGAAGTTGTATTTATACGGATATTAGTAACAATAAGACTGTGAAAATGAGTCTTGGTTGTTATTTTGTTTTTGTGTTGTTATTATATAAAGATACTCTTTAAAACTCTAAAATTCTCAAGTTGTAGTGAATAATTAAAAATTAGCATAACAGTGTGTATAAAAGTGTGTGAAATACAGGTAAGAATCGAAAGGCGTATGAGTCCGGTGTTTAGATCGTCGCCATGAGGGTCTGCTGAAATTGGCTGCTAGCGTAATTGGCTGCTAGGAATTGGCTGCTAGAATCCGCTCGGTTTTTGTAATGCAACAATAGCCGAACCGTACTATTTTTAGCCCAGAGGGAGCCCGGCAAAAGTGTCCCATTTTCAAAATAGTGGGTTTATTTTTAACTTGGAAAAGCCAGTGTAGTGAAACCAATTCGGAGTGCGGCGTCTTATAAGCACCAAACGTAATGGGATTTTCTGTTCTAAATGCTTAAATAATAAAAATATTCCGGACATAGCCGCTTTAAGAGACTTCAATTGAATGTGACGTCATAGAAAGTAACACTGTGTTTAGTCTCGAATTTACAATACTCTAACCGGACATCATTTTTTTTTTTTTTTTTTTTTTTTTTGTTTGTTTGTTTGTTTGTTGTTGTTTTGCTTTTGTTTTTGTTATAACAGTTTTCAAGGTATAGTTGTGACCCAGCAACAAAAATAGCGTGGGGAAAATACGACATTTATGTAACCGTTTATTGGAGACCATATGGGTAATAATAAATGATAAATAAATATTATTCTCTATATACGTGTACATACATACATACACAGAAGAATAGAATAGAATAGATGTTTAGCGAAACCCCAGCACGAAATACATAAAAGAAGGCGAAGAAATAAACTAACTTGAAATACTGGGTTTCACCATTGGCCTTAAAACGACCATTGCAGTAATGCGTTGATTCCCTTGATCTGCGAAGGATATATGTTGATCCATAGCTACAATAGACGTCAAACGAACGTGGATATTTGAAAGGTTGAATCGTCAGCCGACCAGTTCCCAGTGCCTTTGGGTGATTGTTCTGACTTGCTTCAAAACAATCTGAAAGATAAACCATAGAATGAATCACACAGGGGTGGGGGGGGGGGGGGGGGGGGGGGGCGGGACGTAGCCCAGTGATGCGCGGTCAGACTGCGATCGATCCCCGTCAGTGGGCCTACTGGGCTATTTCTCGCTTCATCCAGTGCACCACGTCTGGTATATCAAAGGCCGGGGTATGTGCTATTCTGTCAGTTGGTTGGTACGTATAAAATATCCCTTGCTATTAATGGAAAAATATAGCGGGTTTCCTCTCTAAGACTATAAGTCGACATTAACAAATGTTTGACTACCAATAGCCGATGATTAATAAAATCAATGTGCTCTAGTGGTGTCGTTAAACAAAACAACCTTTGAATCACAGATGATGCGGAGGCAGGTTTGAGGTCGTAGATAGTTTGGTCAATTTGTTTTGGTTAACGACACCACTAGAGAATACAGATTAAGAATGCTATTGGATGTGAACATAGTTTTCAAAGGAAATTCGTTACATTTGTCTATTAGGTCAGGTAAGGTCAGAGCATAGGGCTTAACGTGCACATTCAGAGCAAGCTGTTGTAGCGCACACCTGTCGTGGGCGCGGGTGTCGATTTATGCTGGCTACTCCGTCCAGGACAACAAAGGGTTTGTGGTGGGAGGGAGGAGGGACCGCCCACACTGGCAGGTGCAAGAGAGCACCAGCAGCCCGACCAGGGTCGGTAGCGGGCGAGTTGTCAATTAAAGGGACATACCCTAGTTTTTAAAGACTAAGGCATATTTTTTACTATTTGAGCCGTTTTTTGATAAACTGAAATCATACTTTACTTAGATTTTTTTATTTGTATTATTCATATCTATATATTCGAAGTGTTTTTGGTCATCCTGGCGTTTTTAATATCACAAAATGCATTTTTCATATTTTTAAAAACGTACGTGTGTCTGAATACTAACAGTTATGGAGTCGAGTTTTAGTCTATTTTTAGAGGGTATTTTACCATTTCAAAGTCACAAACTCATGTTTCACTCAATTGTAACTTTATGCAAATGTGTTACAGGTGTGTAGATTAATTAAACTTAGTCTTAAGGATGTATACTACCAAATCAAATCCCATAGACGACAATAGTAACATATGTGGCTAAAACTCCTACCTGCAACGTATCAACCGACATAAACGCCACGGATATAAATACTACCACCCCTTACACTTAAAGTGAATCAGAAAAAAATGGGGGTCAAGCTGCTCGTTTAGGAGATAACGGGTAGCGTCTATGACTACCCTAGTTTGGCACAAAATTCGAGTACTTTTTTTTACAGGTACCCCATACATGTTTCAAGCACAAGGCTACTTGACACATTGGTACCAGATGAAATAAAATTGCACATTTTTTTTTACCCAGATGAAACTATTATTTTTTACAACCAACACACTCAGATTTATAACCAATCACAGGACTTGTGGTGTTCACTTCTCTATCAAAAGTTCGGTGCACCTCGAACTTTGACCCAGCCAGAAATTATTTGGTTTAGTACTACCTATAATTGCCACGGGTAGAAACTAGGATCTGTCCCTTTAATAGCATAGGAATATGCTATATACTCGTTCCCACAGACAGAACAGCACTTACCACAGCCATTGATAAACCAATCGCTGAGAATTCGTTGGGACAGAAAAACTCCAGAGAAAAACGTCTGTTTCGTTTGACGATACCACTAGAGCACATTGATTTGTTAACCATCGGCTATCGGATGTCAAACATTTGGTAACACCATGTAGCGCTGAACCAAATAGCATCCGGTTGAGTCAAAGTTGTGATAGAGATCTTGATATAACCAGACAACCATTCCCAGAGGCGGATCTAGGGGGTGGGGGCAGGGGCCCGCCCCCCCCCCCCTAAATCTGTCGATAGTTATAATTGTATTATATATTACTTTTCAATTTTTTACGATCCCCCTCCAAACCTCCCCCAAATTTCCCTTGGCATTCCACCTCATGTCACTGGGGCCCTCCTAAATGGATTGTCTGGATCCGCCACTGATTGCTAGTAAATGTATGCAATTTCATTTCATCTAGTACCGTTGTGTCAGGTAGCCTCGTGCTTGAAACCTGTTCGGGGTACCTCTACAAACTAAGTACTACAATTTTGTGAGAAACTTGGGGTGTTGTAAAAACATCCGGTTCTATCGAAAGTGAGTGTTAAAAAGTTCCACTTTCTTCAATTAATACAATGTGGGGAGGGATTGGTGTATTCACATGTATGAGTTATTTCCATAAGCGTACGAGACTGGGGGGGGGGGGGGGGGGGGGGGGGGGGGGGGGGGGTGGGGGGCAAAACCTCAAATTCGGGCAAATATGATACATTGTTTAATTCGAACAAAAGTCAGCCTGTCCCACTACAAAAATGCAATTATATTGCATATAATGTTTTTAAGCACAAATTCTCGACTATGGGAGTTTATTTGGTATAATACAACCTATAACCCGCATAGGCACTGGGGTAGCCAGGATTTTATATGGGGGCAACCCATATTGAGGAGGGGGATCAACCCACATTATGTATGTATATATGCATGTATGTATGTGTATGTGTGTGTGTGTATGTGTGTGTGTGTGTGTGTGTGTGTGTGTATGTGTGTGTGTGTATGTGTGTCTCTGTGTGTGTGTGTCTGTCTGTCTGTGTGTGTGTGTGTGTCTGTGTGTGTGTGTGTCTGTATGTGTGTGTGTGTGTCTGTCTGTGTGTGTGTGTGTGTGTCTGTGTGTGTGTCTGTTTGTGTGTGTGTGTGTGTCTGTGTGTATGTGTGTGTGTGTCTGTGTGTATGTGTGTGTGTGTGCGTGTGAGTGTGTGTGTGTGTGTGTGTCTGTGTCTGTATCTGTCTGTATGTGTGTATGTATGTGTGTATGTGTGTATGTGTGTGTGTGTCTGTGTGTGGCTGTGTCTGTGTGTGTGTGTGTGGCTGTGTGTGTGTGTGTATGTTTGTATGTGTGTGCCTGTGTGCGAGTGTGTGTGTGTGTGTGAGTGTGTGTCTGTATGTGTGTGTGTGTATATGTGTGTGTGTATGTGTGTCTCTCTGTGTATGTGTGTCACTCTGTGTATGTGTGTGTATGTATGTGTGTGTGTCTGTCTGTCTGCCTGGCTGTCTGTGTGTGTGTCTGTGTGTGTATGTATGTGTGTGTGTGTCTGTCTGTGTGTATGTGTGTGTGTGTGTGTCTGTGTGTGTGTATGTATGTGTGTGTCTGTGTCTGTCTGTATGTGTGTATGTATGTGTGAGTGTGTATGTGTGTGTCTGTGTGTGTTTGTGTGTCTGTCTGTCTCTGTGTCTGTGTGTGTGTGTGTGAGTTTATGTTTGTATGTGTGTGTCTGTGTCTGTGTGTGTGTGTGTGTGTGTGTATGAGTGTTTGTCTGTATGTGTGTGTATCTGTGTGTGTGTCAGTGTGTGTCTGTGTGTGTGTATGTGTGCGTGTGTCTGTATGTGTGTGTGTGTCTGTATGTGTGTGTGTCTGTATGTGTGTGTGTGTATGTGTGCGCGTCTGTATGTGTGTGGGTGTGTGTGTGTCTGTGTATGTGTGTGTATGTGTGTGTATGTGTATGTGTGTGTGTCTGTGTGTGTATGTGTGTGTATGTGTATGTGTGCCTGTGTGTGTCTGTGTGTGTCTGTGTGCGTATGTGTGTGTGTATGTATGCGTATGTGTCTGTGTGTATGCGTGTGTGCATGCGTGTGTGTATGCGTGTGTATGTGTGTGTATGTGTACGTGTGTGTATATGTGTGTATATGTATGTGTCTGCATGTGTGTATGTGTGTGTATGTGTGTGTATGTGTGTGTGTCTGTGTGTGGTTTCTGTATGTGTGTGTGTGTATGTGTGTGTATGTGTGTGTGTGTGTATGTGTGTGTGTGTCTGTGTGTGTGTATGTATGTGTGTATGTGTGTGTGTGATATATGTATGCATGATTTTTTTTTTTTTTTTTTAAAGTCGTTTGATTGGTGGACATCAGTGCCAACCCCCACCCTCCCTACGCCACTGACTACAGGTGGCGAGAGTGCTAGCAATACATACCTCTGTAGAGACGTTCGCAGTATTTGCCCGTCCAATCCACTGGACAGTCACACGGTGTTGTCTGTGAGGCCACGTGGGTCCCGCCGTGCTGACAAGGATTCCAGTTCTAAGAACAACAAGGTGATATTTCAGTAATCATAGAACATATTCCAGTAATCATAGAACATATTCCAGTAATCATAGAACATATTCCAGTAATCATGAAAAAATCAAATAGTATCGTTACTGCTATTGCTACTAATGATGTTAATATTCCAGTAATCAAAATACAAATACTATCGCTACTGCTACTACTGACCCAGTAATCATAGAAAATACAAATACTATCGCTACCGCTACTACTGACCCAGTAATCATAGAAACTACAAATACTATCGCTACCGCTACTACTGACCCAGTAATCATAGAAACTACAAATACTATCGCTACTGCTACTACTGACCCAGTAATCATAGAAACTACAAATACTATCGCTACTTGCTACTACTGACCCAGTAATCATAGAAAATACAAATACTATCGCTACCGTTACTACTGACCCAGTAATCATAGAAAATACAAATACTATCGCTACCGTTACTACTGACCCAGTAATCATAGAAAATACAAATACTATCGCTACTTGCTACTACTGACCCAGTAATCATAGAAACTACAAATACTATCGCTACTTGCTACTACTGACCCAGTAATCATAGAAACTACAAATACTATCGCTACTGCTACTACTGACCCAGTAATCATAGAAAATACAAATACTATCGCTACCGTTACTACTGACCCAGTAATCATAGTAAATACAAATACTATCGCTACTTGCTACTACTGACCCAGTAATCATAGAAAATACAAATACTATCGCTACTGCTACTGCTGATAAGGATTTCAGTTCTAAGAAAAAGGTGATATTTCAGTAATCATAGAAAATACAAATACTATCGCTACTGCTACTACTGACCCAGTAATCATAGAAAATACAAATACTATCGCTACTGCTACTGCTGATAAGGATTTCAGTTCTAAGAAAAAGGTGATATTTCAGTAATCATAGAAAATACAAATACTATCGCTACTGCTACTACTGACCCAGTAATCATAGAAAATACAAATACTATCGCTACTGCTACTGCTGATAAGGATTTCAGTTCTAAGAAAAAGGTGATATTTCAGTAATCATAGAAAATACAAATACTATCGCTACTGCAACTACTGACAAGGATTCCGGTTCCAAGAAAAAAGATGCTATTCCAGTAATTATAGATTTTTTTTTTAAATACTATGCGAATGGCTGTAATTCCTAAAACAAAATCGATCATTGAAATGTGGTTCATCTACACTAATTAATAAGTCGATTTTAAATCCTATATAATTAAATTTCCGTTACATTCATTACGACATAACGTCATCTCATTGGTCCAGACGTAGCAACTGGAGTTTGTTCACTTCTCGATGTCTGGAGCTCCACGCGGTAAGACGTGTTTGTTTCGCTGGTGCACACTGCACGTGCTTTCGTGCTCGACTTGGGAATCCTTCATTTCGTTGTTTTTGTCAGCGAAATGAAGTTTTCTACTGGGATGTATGCGGCCATTGGAACTGATTGAACGCTGGAACGCTTCTCGTTTCGACAGTCTGCACCACCAGGTTGGATTCTTTTTCAGCGAGATTCCTCGCCTCCACGTCATTTCTCCGTCTGACTTTGTTGACTTGTTTTTTCGTGACTCGTATGACGGCTATTCTGCAGAACGCCACGGTTGTTCGCGTTTAGTCTCTACATGTCCGAGCCTGTCCTAACAGCACTGGAAGATTGACCGCCCCACTCTAAGAAGAAATAGAAGCGGGATCGGCCCCTACTACTCTTTTCTAGACTTTGCTTTGCTTTATAGTGATACCATCTCGTATCCTCCGGAGTCGGGCCCGTCCGCACCACTATACCAACCCATGACGACTGGACTATACCTAGTCTGATACTCTCTCTCTCGTTCAGACGGATCCGGCTTCTCAAGATCTGTATTTCAGCAGAGCACTACACCTTCAACGTCTATCGACTGTCAATCTAGGGGTTTTCTTGACGGGATGCAACCCATCTCGTCTCTATAAGCTGTGCACCCAAACGGCCTTAACGAGGCCACTCACGTGGACATATCGATCGGACTTTAAACGTTTAGATCTGCGTTCAAACGTTAATGTCGAAATTACTCCTTTTTTATTAGTCCGATCCTCTCTTCTTTCTCTTATTTAATTTTGGACTGTCCTTCTAAAATGCTCCAAATTATATAAATATTCGGCCGAGCAGTCAATTCTTTTCATTTTTGGCTTCTTTTTTTTTTTTTTTTTTTTAAATGTATTCTATTAACGTTTTTACTAATTGCTATTTTCAAAATTCTGCCCATTTTCAACTCTACCCCCCCCCCCCCCTCCTCCATTCCCACCCCTCCTCCATCCCGAGTCAGGTCACCGATCTTATCGGAGGTCGGACTCGGGGATGGGCGTGTTCGAAACCCAAGTGGTATATGGGCACGTTAAACAACTCATCATCATCATCACTAGGGAACGTAATATCTGATGACATCATTTTATATGGGGAAAGTTGTCTTATTGAGCATTATTGTTTATGGACAAAAAGTAATTCAAAATACAGTAAGAAGTTTTACTGTTGTTATTATTAGGAAGCATGATTGACATTTAATTCTAAGTACTGGCATTTGTTTTACGTTCATCTGTGTATGAACAAAAAAAAAAATAAAAAAAAAAAAATCATGCACAAACTTATGTGAGAAGGGTTTCGCCGATTCACACAGTTTGCGGATGATTGTTTTTGTTCATACCTCGATGAACGTAAAAGAAATAACAGACAATCCACAAAAGACCAATTTTATACATTATTCAAAACGGGATTTCATTTCAAAACCTATTTGACCAGATTATCATACCAAAATAAATACTGGATAAATAAATTGCGTTATTTCAAATTTAAGATTACCGCTCTCGACAGGTAGATGGTCGAATGTTCCTAAAGAAAACAGAAGATGTAAACGTTTTAATACTGACATTAGCGATGAATGTAATTATTTATTACCCATATGGTTAGAAATATCTTTGTACACATCAAAGTGATACTTTACACTAGAACGCTTCGTCCTTATAGCAAGAAGAAGAAGGAAATGTTTTATTTATCGACGCACGCTCATATGGTTAACGACAACACAGATAGTGAGGGAGGAGGAAACCCACTTCATGTGCCGTTCTTATAGCATTACAACCTTTCAGGAATGTCAATCACGTACATGTTGTAGCAGACATACTATGTCTATAACAACATACAAAAAGTTTCTTAAAATAATTAAGCATTACATAAATAAGATAGTAACATCAATGGCAGTGAATAAACCTACTTTTATATTCGGACAACACATTCCTGACATTTAAACAAAACTCCCCTGCGAGTGCTGTAACCTCACCGTAGTGCAGGGGTGTAACATTTTCTTTGAGAATGGCCAATACAGCACAAAATTGAAGTTTTTAGTAAAATTCAGTATCCGTAAAATTATGTGATATTTGTGTTTTTGGACAGTTCTTTACACTGTTTTTGTTTAAACCTTGAATTTTTATATTGATGTTGATCATCACTTTATTTATTTGCATTACCATAGTTTGACACCCAATAGCCGATGTATTTTTCGTGCTGGGGTGTCGTTAAACATTCATTCATTCATTTAAACAAAACTACTCACAATTCTTCATACGTCTGTTGCTTTTGACAAATAGGCTTGATGGCCGATGTCTACTGGTGGACTGTTTCATTCAGAGAGCATTCAGTGTGTTTTGTTTTTATATACAGTAACACCAATGACATAAACTCCAGGTATTCGCATCATTCGACGACCCTGCACATACCTGTTTTTCCATGTACTTGCATCATTCGACGACCCTGCACATACCTGTTTTTCCCTGTACTTGCATCATTCGACGACTCTACACACACCTGTTTTTCCATGTACTTGCATCATTCGACGACCCTGCACACACCTGTTTTTCCCTGTACTTGCATCATTCGACGACCCTACACATACCTGTTTTCCCCTGTACTTTGATCATTCGACGACCCTGCACATACCTGTTTTTCCCTGTACTTGTGTCATTCGACGACCCTACACATACCTGTTTTTCCCTGTACTTGTGTCATTCGACGACCCTGCACATACCTGTTTTTCCCTGTACTTGCATCATTCGACGACTCTACACACACCTGATTTTCCCTGTACTTGCATCATTCGACGACCCTGCACATACCTGTTTTTCCCTGTACTTGCATCATTCGACGACTCTACACACACCTGTTTTTCGCTGTACTTGCATCATTCGACGACTCTACACACACCTGTTTTTCCTGTACTTGCATCATTCGATGTTTTGGGTTTTTTTAAACAAGTTTTTTTTATCCCAGAAACAAAATAATGTGATAGTGTCAAAGACTGCAAATACCTATTTTTGCCTGTACTTTCATCATTCGATGACTGCACATACCTGTTTTTCCCTGTACTTGCATCCAACCTTGGAGCTGAGTCCTCCGCAACCGCCACTCGCCAGATAATCAAACAGCTGACAGACAACTTTTTTCCCGTCGGCGGAAGGACACGAGTTAAATGACCCGCACCGGAAGTTGGCGGCGCATGCCTGGGAGCAGTCTAAGAAGGACCTCATGGTTGTCTGGCTGAAGGCGTCAGACGACAGGTACTCATCACGACGACATGACTCCAGGGACGAGAACTTCGCCATCGAGACGTATGCGTCACAACCAACGTAACGAAGGACGAGTGTGATGCAGATCTGCGTCATGAAAGTAAGCTGCATTTTCGCAGCTGCCGACTTCATGATGTTCGTTGTTAGACGTCAATGTGGATAGGTGAAGTAACCAAACTGATCCAAACTCCAGACAAATGTGTTAGGCCCACATTCGTTGAAAGATCAGGCACAAGTCTCCACAAATTGCTTTCCATACATTTACAAACGTATATATATATATATATATATATATATATATATATATATATATATATATATACTCTTCAAAAGAAGAAACGCAAAACCACATTGTCGTAACATTTGGAGAATTGATTTAATTATTGAATGGTGAGTCCGATAATTACCAAATGTTGCAGGATTGTTCACAATTCACTGTAGTCCATTGTGAGTAAGTGATAGGACACACCACCAAGGTCAAGGTCATCTGGAGTCAATACCGGGTGTGGCCTCCGCGTGTGTTGACAGCTGCCTGGCACCGCCTGCCCATTGAAGCAACCAGAGTACGGATGACGTCCCGGGGGATGGTGGCCCACTCGGCCTGCAAGGCTGCTGCCAGCTCGGGCAGGGTCTGGGGCTGTGGCTGTCGCTGTCGGAGGCGTCGGTCCAACTCGTCCCATAGATGCTCATTTGGGTTCAAATCCGGTGATATCGATGGCCAAGGAAGGACATTAATGTTGTTGTTCTGTAGGAAAGCCGTTGTGAGACGTGCTGTGTGAGGCCTGGCGTTGTCATGTTGGAACACTGCGTTGGCGTTGGCCATAACTGGAATGATGTGTGGCCGGAGGATCTGGTCAATGTAGCCCTGTGCATTCAGGTTGCCCTGCACGTGGACCAGGTCAGTTCTGCCAGTGTGTGAGATGGCTGCCCACACCATGACACTACCCCCGCCGAATCTGTCCACTTCCTGCACGCAGTTTGCCGCATAACGTTCACCACGACGCCTATACACGCGACATCTTCCATCATGACGTCGGAGCAGAAATCGGGACTCGTCACTGAACCACACCTGTCTTCATCGCAGTTGAGGCCATTGTCGATGAATCTGGCACCACTGCAGTCGGAGTCGACGGTGTTGTGGTGTTAAGATGACACCTCGAACTGGACGTCTGGCACGAATTCCTACCTCACGTAGGCGGTTCCGTACGGTCTGGTCGGATATCCTGCGCAAACCTGGTATTGCTGCGGCTGTGGAGGTGGCAGTAGTCAATCGTTCCCGAAGGTGGCGTACCCGGATGTAGCGGTCCTGCCCGGGGGTAGTGACCCGTGGTCGACCGGATCTAGGGAGGTCACGTGTTGATCCATGTTGCTGGTAACGGTCCCACAGTCTGGAGATGGTGCTTGGGGACACATGGAATGCCCTGGCAACGGCCGTTCTCGATTCGCCTGCGTCTAGTCGGCCGATGGCATTGTTTCTCTGCGGTTCACTGAGACGTGGCATGTCCTGGATTGTCAACTGTCGGCCAGATACAGAGGCCAGGCAAGCGAACACCCTGCACTTTTATACTGTCGGTGTTCATGTTGCACGTGCAGACAACGCACGTGCAGTGGTGACATGGTTTGCACGTGGCTGCGTTTTTGCGAATATTCACATTTTGGAACGTTATTGTACAGTAGCTGCGTTTTATCGAATGTAACCGTGGGAATGTGTTTGGGACATGCAATGACCTTATATTCACAAAGCATGAACCGGTAGGAAACATAAAATCGGAGTTATAACCCATTTGTACCCTTTTGCGTTTCTTTTTTTGATGAGTATATATATATATATATATATATATATATATATATATATATATATATATATATATATATGCTTGATATCGTGTCGCCGCCCGAGCGACGAAATCAATAGGATTTTGTGTTTTGGTTGGATACTCGGTTAGCATCACGCTCACTAGAGTTTTTTCTTGGGAAGTTCTCAAACTGCTTCAGTACTCTTCTGTTGTATATGATTGTTGCCGACAACAAAAGAGAGTTTATATTACTAGTCTAAAGCACGTTCTAGAGAAAAGGTGGACCAGCATCTTTGTGGTGGTGGGAATTAAGACATGTAAAACTAAGAAAGAATGACAAATGTGAAACGTTGCTTAACTGGAAATGCCGATCGAGTTTGATCTCTGCATGTTTTGAGACAAAGGCGGTAACCGAACGTTTTAACACTATGAAGAATTGCATGTATGTATCATCATCGTCAATTGTTCAAGGCTTGGGGCGTAGCGTGATCTGGACCTGGTGGGGGGGGGGGGGGGGGGGGGGGGGGGCTTCGAATATGAACGAAGTGGACCTTTTTCTATTTTATTTTTGCGCCACCAGAAAATCCATATGTATAAACCTGTATGTTTTAATTCTGAAAGCGGACCATTTGCTTCAGCGGGGGGGGGGGGGGGGGGGGGGGGTCGTTCGAACCCCCCGAACCCACTAGCCTACACCCTTGTATTTAGCTTAGTAACTGGCTTAACGTGTCCATATACCACTAGTGTTTCCAACACGCAAGGCTTTGTTTGCTTTCAAATTTTTATCATGCTTTTATCCAGTTAAGGAGCACACATATCAGCTATCTATGCTGTCTGTGCAGGAAGATGTCTTGGTTACTGGTTACACGTTAGAGGTTAATGTTAAGATTACCAAATACATGCATTTTTAACATCCAACAGGTGGTAAAGCGCTCGTTTGATGCGCGTTCGGTTGGGAGCATTGGGCTAGTTCTCGTTCCAGCCAGCGCACCACGACTGGTATATCAAAGGCCGTGGTATATGTTATTCGTTCTATGGGATGGTACATATACAAGATTCCTTGTGGTGCATTGGTTGGAACGAGAAAAAACATCAGTTGAATGGATCCACCGAAGTGGTTCGATCCCGAGCACCTCAAGCAAGTACTCAACCGACTGAGGTAAATCCCCCACCCTCAACCCCCCCCCCCCCCCCCCCCCCCCCCCCCCCGACCTTAATATAGCCATCGGCTGTTTTGGTCAATCCCCAACGTTGCTCAACTGCCGGCGGCGGTCCCTTCTGCTTCGCCGCCCCCACTCATTAGAAGAAGTTTGCTCACTGAGCGCTGACCTAATTAAATTCAATGGTTAAGTAACGTTTTAACGCTGGCTTTTTCATTGTCAACACAATTTTTATTTTAATAAAACGGCGATCGCGAGCCAGTTCGCTCAGAATATGGAACTTTAACCATTTTTCTACCCGAAAATAGTTTTGTTATATTTTTCTGACTGTTTTTTCCACCGTCATTTTTCATGTTTTTAAATCGTTTAAATTTCATTGCTAATGGAAAAGCTCGAGGATTCCCTGCTAAAATCGGAGACTGAAAGGGATTCCCCGTGTCAAGCATTTTGACAGGAGGCGGTTTCATCCCAGTTCGCTAGCCAATTAATACCTGAGATACTTGTCAAGCTATTAGTGTAAATATTTGTTTGATTGGTGCAGATTATAATCCGTCATTTTTTAATTGAAACAAGTGAAGTTTACGAACTTTCTTACTCTCAGCGCATGCGCACTCCATATGTCTGCTGTTGCGAACTTATGTATCAATTTCTCGATTTTATGGGCTCTTATGACTTTGGGATTGATTGTAGATTATGCTAAATGTGTAATATTTGTAATTTTTGTCTTATAAACGACACGGAGGTTTTTTTTTGCGTGTGTCTTTTGTCCGGTAAACATCTGACATGCGTGAGCTGTATTGCTGCTGATGCAAGGTGTGCATGAGTTGTGTGTTCTGTGCATTTCGTGGGCCTAGCAGTCTGAGTAGGGTTTTCTCCTTTATTATTTTAGTTTGGATCGACGTTTTGGAAATAACAAAAACAATATTTTTATTCTGTAAATTTAAATAAAATTATTTAAAAAATTAAATAACTAGCGAAAGATTTTTTTTTTTTTAGACAATGTTCGAGTTTTGAGCAATTTTCCACGGTCATTTTCATAACCATAGCAATCACAAACTTCAATTAAAATTGGAGACATATGTTGGAGACATATCTTACAATTTAAGGTGGTTGTGTTTTGAATGTTTTGACGAAAACGCGATATTTGACATTTTGTGTGAAATTCATGAAACTCAACCCTCCTAAATTGACAAGTTTTAATACGTTGTATGAATTCTTGTATAAAAACTATTGTTTCTTTTAATTTAAATTAAATTATTTCAAAAATTAAAAAAATAGGAGCGAATTTTATTTATTTTTTCTCTTTTTTTTTTAGGAGTAAAGTTATGAGTGAAAACGTAGGTGCCGATTGCCGCGACGCGAACGATAGTGAGGTGTATGCAAGAGGCAGGTGAACTATAATTATTTCAGTTTGCATGTCAGTCTGAAAGAAAGAACAAACTAATTGCAAACTGACATAAACAAAATAAAACATTATGTACAGATTAAAATGCCCCTGTTACACAAACAATCAACTCCGAGTGTCAACGTGCAGCAGTATTGTCATGTAGTGCACAGGTAAATTTTGTATGATTACACCCCTTCTCTGTAATGGTCTAGTCCGGCTCGGTCACAGACAGTCAGATAACTAGTCTATATTTAGACGGATGCGCGTCATAAATGATTTTTAAATAGACTGCCACGCCAGCAAACTTCTAATGACTCGGAAGCAGCAGACGCCAGGAGCGGCAGGGGGGGGGGGAGCTGCCAGCTGAACTGGCAGTGGCGGCCCCTCCCCCTGCAGCACCAACGCCGATGGAGTCAACACATGCTAAAGTGACGTCGCTTCCAGCCAGCCCACCGGCGTCTCCACGTGTTGTTGCGCCAGCTGGTGCAGAGCGTGACGCCAAGAAGAGGAAAGTGTCAGTTCAGGACCCGTCCGACACCCAACCCACGACTTGGCAGATCGTCCGCGACAAGCTGCCTGGAAGGTACCGCGAGTGCGTTAAGTGCGTTTACTGCTACCTCCCAGCTGCCAGGCCCTAATGTCACCAAGAGTTGGAGACCAACACCATCTGGTCAAGGGCGGTACCAATGCCAGTACGTCGAGAAGAGTCACACCTTCTACTTGACATCCGAGCGGAACGGGGTGTATAGGCAAGGACTGCTGAAATCAGACATGGATAATCCAATCGTTCATCGGATTATCAGGCCGATACTTCCGGAAGACTACCCAGCCTTACTTCGGGGAGAGTTGCTACATCGACCTGCCCCACTTCTTCCCGCGGTTCCGGGCCGATCAACCCAACATCTCGCCATGAGTTCCGCCAAACCTCTCCTAGGACAGGAACCTCCTTTTTGGGGCTTAGTTGGACTTTAAATCTTTTGGCCGTGGTTCAAAATTTTATGTTTATTTTTTTGTAAACAGTCCGACACCCTTTACTTTGGCAGCCCGTCTAAATTGCTAAAATCACCCTAAGAACGTTTTGGCCGAGCACTCCAATATTATTTTTTGGATTTTAAATTTTATCCAGGCATGAGTCGAATGTAGCAGCTCCTTTTGGCTCCTTTTTGCTTTAGGTCCCTTGACCTATCTACTAAATTCGTATTCCAAATTCCGCCCACCTTAAACTCCCCCCCCCCCCCCCCCCGGACCATATAGATCGGACTTTAAATGTTTAGACCTCCGTTCAAATTTGTATGTCGAAATTTCGTTTTTTTTAAATATTATTAAATAGTCCGATCCTCTCTTCTTTCTCTTGTTTATTTTGGGACTGTCCTGAAATGCTCCAAATTATATAAATATTCGGCCGAGCAGTCATTTCTTCTTATTTTCGGCTTGTACATGTTTGGGGTTTTTTTGGGGTTTTTTAAATTCTATTAACTTCTTTTTACTAATTGCTACTTTCAAATTCTGCCCTTTTCAACTTCTGTCCCGAGTCATGCCCCTGGCTATCTAGAGACAGGACCCGGGATAGACATGCTCGAAACCTTAGTGGTATATGGACATGTTAAAAGTATCCGCTCCGCTCCTCTAGTGGTGCTGTTAAACAACATAAACTTCATCTTCTTCGGGCCCTCAAATTTCAATCTCGGGACATCGCACTGACTGTGTCCACACAACCCCCACCTCTCTCAGCCCCCCTCCCCCCTGCTCTCCCATTCTCCCACCTCATGAGATCAGAAAACCAAACGTAAAAACGATCACAAAAATGGTGCAATACCGCAAACAACAAAAAATAACAACAAACAATGTTTTTCTGAAATATGCAAAGATTTCCTGTAACAAAACGTAAAATGGTAATTTTTCCTTATGAAATACTCAGTATAGAAAATCAGTCATATGTTTGCTTATTATTATTATTATTATTATTATTATTAATATCGTCTTTTTGTCAATAAACGTATTGCATTTTGCTCTTACTCTACCAAAATTATTATGTTCGAGTTTTAGTGTTACTCCACCACAGTTTGTCTATAATATATGTCAGTCTGTACCAGTCGATAATATATGTATTAAAACCACTACAATAATTCGCATCGAACAATCAAACATCGTAGTAATAATTTGTATAAAACATCATTGTGGCCAACGACAGATCTGAGACTATGCCATCTATTGGGATTTTGAGATCCTCCAGCGAAAGCGCCGTCAGAGGGAACTCTGACTGGCAGCCACTTCCGTACCACCAGGAGGCGCCCTTAGTTTGCGCGCAGGCACAGTTCGTGTCATTCGGGGTACAGAAGCTGCGAGGTCGATCGCTCTGAAAGAGTTCCTTCCCTTTTCGGCCATCCGGTTTCTGGGGTATGTCTTCATACTTGATGTAATTCAAGGCAAAGCCCGATGACTCGTCTCCAATTGAGAACCCATGATACCTCGCTGTTAGGGAGACCGGCTTTGTCATGTTGAAGAAGTGGTATTGAAGGTAGGTTTTCATGATGTAACTGCCTTGACGGAGAATCGCCCACAGCTGTTCCAAGCCAATGAAATAATCACAACCGTCCGCACGACCGTGCGACTGCCTGAAATGGTGATGATGATGATGATTTTTTTTGTAGTGACATTATTGAACATGCGGACCATATGTTTGACATCCAATAGCCGATGATTAATTAATCAATGTGCTCCAGTGGTGTCGTTAAACAAAAAAACTTTTTTGTTTTGAAAATGCAGTTGATAATGGTAGTATTGATATCGTGGTTCTGATGGCTACGATGATGAGGACCATGATGTTAAAGTTTATTTCGTTTAACGACACAACTAGAGCACATTGATTAATTAATCATCGGCTATTGGATGTCAAACATTTGGTAATTCTGACTCGAAGTCATCAGAGGAAACCCGCTAAATGTTTCCATTAGCAGCAAGAGATCTTTTATATGCATTTTCCCCATAGACAGTTTTCCTCCCAGCACCCGGCCATTTTTACACGGTCATATTCCCCCGTGTCATCCTCGCCCTATCCCTGGGAATAGCTAACAGGTCATTAATTAATTATAAACTGTTCAATTAATTATAATCTGGAGAATTCATCGATAATCCATCGGGTGCCACTCTGACATTCCAGACATCCAAGATGGCGACTGGTTTAGTTATGTGGCCGAGTATTGTAAAATCGAGAGCATTCGAAGTTCGATACTCGGCTGTTTAAGTGAAATTCACAAGCGCTTGTGCCTCAACCGCTGTTTTTAGCTAATAAAATCATCAGAAGAGACGCCAAGAGGTTACGAACAAGTTTCACAGAAACAATACGGTACAATTAGGTATAACCAGAACAAAATGTTGCTTTATATAGTTTTTAACTGTTTTCACTAATTCGTGTTTTCACTCAGGAAACGAAACCTAGCATTATAAAAATTATTGAAGTAGACAAAAATGGTTTGGGTTGGATGGCAAAAATGACAGCTTTTTCTGACGTGACACATTGGGAGGGACTCTGTAAAGCCACGATAAAGTAATTAAATGGGTGCTAAAAGAGTTGGGGGTCTTGTCAAACAAACGGCAAATAAAACACTGACATATTAACTAAAGAAAACGTTGTCAGGAGAGGTGATCGATTCTTTTGCCATCACTGTAGGGCCAATAAGGCTGATTTTCAGCTATTCTACAGTTGTCACCATTTAAAAGTTTATGATGCTTCATTATTCATTGTTTTATTAATTTTACTGTTCTTTTCATCAGTAGGTTAAAAAGGAGGGTATTTTTTAAATACAAACGAAATGTAATAACATGCGCCAGAAACAAAACATGTTTTTTAAGTAACCTCAGTTGAATGTATGTCATAGAAAGTAACAGTGTGTTTACTCTCGAATTTACAATACTCTAACCGGACGCCATTTAGTTTGTTGTTGTGTGTTTTTGTTTTTGTTGGGGGGTTTTTGTGTTTTTTGTGTGTTTTTTTTGTTTTTGTTTTTTTTGGGGGGGAGGGGGTTTGGGGGGGGGGGGTATGTTGGAACAATGTTTATTATATCAGCAGTGTTCCAGTGGACTTTATTTTCATTTGACATTACTATAGACCTATTTATCTACAGTAAGTGACATTTTTATTGTTGCCAGTTTCAAAGTATGGTACTTCCGATCACGTCATACCTTAGGGTCTCGAAATTACAATACTCAACTGTATTGGAAGAAATTGTCCGATTTATGTTTAGTTTATATTGTATGAATGTGAATGAAGGGAAACATTTACACTTTCGGGGGAACCGTTTAATTTTTGTAAAACAATTCTCAAACAAGTTTCATAAATTTCGTATGGAATTCCAGCGATTGTTATAATGTATTTATTGTCCACCAACTATGATTCTGAACAAACGCTAAATATGATTTTCTTACACACCCGCTGGTGAGAACACCATGTGTTATTTTTGATAACACATAGTTGTTTACACACGTATGTGTGTTGACAATTTCAAGACATACGATTGGCTGCTCCTAGGTGATGACCAGGTCACCAGTGTTTAACAAAGGCCATGGTTTGTGCTATCCTGCCTGTGGGAAGCGCAAATAAAAGATCCCTTGCTGCTAATCGGAAAGAGTAGCCCATGTAGTGGCAACAGCGGGTTTCCTCTCAAAATCTGTGAGGTCCTTAACCATATGTCTGACGCCATATAACCGTAAATAAAATGTGTTGAGTGCGTCGTTAAATAAAACATTTCTTTCTTCCTTTCTTTGTTAACTATAGACATTCTACAGTGATGCGTGTTCCTGTCATGCGTGATAGTGTCCTTTTGTTACGCGTTGTATTGTGTCTGCTTGGTGTTAAATAAATCCATCTGCTTCCGTTCAGTTGGCAGATCAAAGCGCATCTCGAAATCGTTTAAAGCTGAGCACTGTCAGATAGCTACATTTTCTGGCAAAACAAAAGAAGACGAAAAGAAAAGGCTATAATTATGTGAACTGATCTGGTGGTTTCCTGCATGCGTTCTCGCAGCTTATTTGTGTTCCGTCATAATGTTCGAGTGTTTGTTCATGTTAAACAGTACTAGACAGTCGTACGTTAATGCCGTTAAAGCGGCGTTCACATCTTGCGATTTGTCGCACCGACTTGTCGCATGCGATTTGTCATAGCGACTCGAATCGTGTGTAAAGTAAAGTAAAGTTTGGTTTTTATTTAACGACACCACTAGAGCACATTTGGGTTTTTTTATCTTATCATCGGCTATTAGACGTCAAACATATGGTCATTTTGACACTGTTTTTTTAGAGGAAACCCGCTGTCGCCATATAGGCTACTCTTTTACGACAGGCAGCAGGGGATCTTCTAGTTGCGCTTCCCACAGACAGAATAGCACAAACCATGGCCTTTGTTGAACCAGTTATGGATCACTGGTCGGTGCAAGTGGTTAACACCGAATAGTGGTAATTTCGGACTTTGGTAACTTCGGCCTGGTAACTTCGGACCCGAGTAATCTCGGCGCCAGGTAATCTCGGATCCCATCGGCTTAGTTAAGAGGAATTCTGATGACATTTTTCTACTGGTCTCGACGGCGCAGTGACTAAGCAAATGTCGGTCTTACAATGATGACAGGTACAGGGTTCGCATCCCGGTACCGGCTCCAGCCCAGAGTGAGTTCTTAAGGGCACAACGGGTAGATGTAAGGCCACTACACCCTCCTTTTTTCTCATTAACACTCTCAATCACATATATATCTACTAACAATTAACCACTGAGGTGTGTGCCATAACAAGTGTGCTTGAACCTAATTGAATATAAGTACGAAAATAGTTGAAATGAAATACGTTTTTTCATTTCAATACGCATATTTCTCCAAAAGTATGGGACATATACCCAGTTGTACATATATTTTATTTTTAGTAAATAAAACAAGAAGTTTCAATTTCATATATATCTTTATTTTCTAAACATTTTAAAATATTTTGTTAAGACAGTTTTTACCAGTTGTGTTTAAAATCCAGTTTAATGGTACATACTCTAGATATATCTGAGGGACAATTATCATCATACTTTGCGCGTCGTGAATATAAAATATATACTAACCAACTATATTGACACACAATGAAAACGCAAAACAGATATTTTTCAATATTTTGTTGTGATTAATGAAAAATATATTTATTGGACTTAAAATAACAATTTATGAGAGGAAGCCATTGATTGGTACTTTTGTCTGGGTTTTAATCCTGGTTTTGTTCTTGTTACACATACAATAGCAGAAACACACAAAATGGTGTGAAATGCGTTCACTACATGCTCAATCATGCTGCATGCAATGCACGTGAAATGTCAGTATGTGGACACATAAAAGTCACGTAACGGTGTCATATTCCTCGTCACTACAGTTTGCTCTCCAGAATGGTAATCATCCACCAGCCTTTTACCGGAGCATTGTTTTCTCAGATGAGTCCCGTTTCTCTGTCTCCTTTGCCAATGGAAGAGCACGGGTGTACAGGAGACTCCATGAATGGTACGCTGACGGATGTGTGAGGGAACGTGATCGGTTTGGCGGCGGTTGTCTGATGGTATGGGGGGCCATCAATTGTGATTTCAGGAGTAATTTCATCATTGTCCACGATGCCCTTACAGCCCAGCGTTATGATGACGTTATTCTAAGACCAGTTCTTCAGCCACGTTTACGCCGTCACTGAAGACCAGGAGGTCCCCTTCTAATCAACAAGACAATGCCCGTCCACATACTGCAAGAATTACCCAGGCATTCCTACAACAAGCCTGTATCACCGTTATGAACTGGCCCGCCGTTTCACCGGATTTGAACCCAACTGAACACATGTGGGATGAGTTAGGACGTCGTGTACGTCACCGCCAGCCACCACCGCGTAACGTCGCTGAGCTTGCACAGGCGTTGCAGGAGGAGTGGAGGAACATTCCTGTGGCTTATTTGAGATGTTTGTGTTTATAAACAAAATATGCACAACAAAATGTACAATGAATATATAATAATGTTTAATTAAATAATAAACTCATCTTGAAATAATAATATCAGGTTGTTTAACAACAAACTTTCGTTTGCGTATAACCCAGATATAAGTTGCTTTCATTAATACAGAGGCCCAGATTACCGGTCCGAAATTACCTGGGGCCGAGATTACTCTGGTCCGAAGTTACCAAAGTCCGAAGTTACCACGTTTCGTTAACACCTACCCATTGAGCCTTGCGGAACACTCACTCAGGGTTTGGAGTCGGTATCTGGATTAAAAATCCCATGCCTCGACTCAGATCCGAGCCCAGTACTTACCAACCTGTGGCCTAACCACGACGCCACAGAGGCCGGTCGTGAAGACGTTACATCAAAAGATTCTTTGACGTTTAGAAATAGTTTACGGGTGCATATAGATTTTTACTGAAAAAAACAACAACATGAATATAGAAAATTTACTGATGACAAAACAATTATTGACCACATCTGGAACCTAATTAACGTAAGTATAGCAATTTACGATCTCGCAGTGCAATGCTAAAATATTTACAAAGAGGATTCTGTGTTGTCTAGCAGAGCCTAAGAGACCTTTGTGAATTAGGTCCCAGGACAACAATAGGTTTTATTGTCCCATGAAAATTCCGAACATTTTGACACGACATAAGCACACCAAATAAACCCTGATTAAAAGTAGGTTAACCGGTGGAGCTAATTGTAATTAGATTGTAAAGGGATGAAATTTTAAGTTAAATGCGATTTGATTGGCCGAGAGCTTAAGATTTCTCGTGTTCTAATCGGTACGATTCCGACACGACTTGTCGCATAAGATTAAAGTCGTTCTGATTTGGGTGTTCTCACAGTGCTATTTCGATCGTATGCGACAAGTCAATGCGACTAATCGCGTAATGAAAGTTTGTTTTGTTTAACGACACCACTAGAGCACATTAAAAGAAATGCTTTTATTTAACGACGCACTCAACACATTTTTTATTTACGGTTATATGGCGTCGGACATATGGTTAAGGACCACACAGATATTTAGAGAGGAAACCCGCTGTTTCGACTTTATGGGCTACTCTTTTCGATTAGCAGCAAGGGATCTTTTATATGCACCATCCCACAGACAGAGTAGTACATACCACGACCTTTGATATACCAGTCGTGGTGCACTGGCTGGAACGAGAAATAGCCCAATGTGCCCACCGGCGGGGATCGAGTGTGTTGAGTGCGTCGTTAAATAAAACATTTCTTTCTTTCTTTCTTTCTTGGTGAGGGGGCTTGTATGTCTCAGTGACCCAGAGAGCTATGCCAGCAGGAGCTTTGGCTTCTGTTACGGACATCCAAGCTGGACTGGTCCATGGGTAGAGGCTAGACTGATATGGACTAAGGGTGAGGTAAACCTAACAGAAACCTCGAGTGCTGAAGTCAGAGGTATTGGGCCGCACGGCACACTCTAATAGAGAACAATACCATGCATCAACAGCTATTATGACTACATTCAAAGAGCATATCAGAATTTTGTCGTATTTTTTATGCGGAACTATTTGCTAAACCGGACTATATTAAGCTGCCACAGCAAGTGGTGGTGTGTTGCCTTCAGCAATTTAGTCTCAGTTCTGAACGTCGTAAACATCTTGAGCCGAATTTACGAAGCCTGTTTTTCCTTAAAGGGACATTCCTGAGTTTGCTGCACTTTTTAAGATGTTATCGACTAACAAAGACTTTTTAACGATTGTAATTACATATCAAATACATTTTTCTGTATAAAATATTAGTGGCTGTATATTAAACATGTTTCTGATCGTTCTAATATTTGTACTAGGTTACATTTCGTTTTATTTCCAAAAATCTTACAATGCAGCAAACTCAGGAATGTCCCTTTAAACGCAGGTATTAAGCACTGTAAATGTATGTAGTTAAACGCGTTTAAACATAAACAGGCTTTGTAAATTCGGTTCTTTGTATCATACCGTCGGACCATAGACTGGATATGCATCCTCCCACAGACAGGATAGCACATACCACGGCTTTTGATTTACCTGTCGTCATGCACTGGCTGGAACGAGAAATAGCCCAATGGCCCCACTGAAGGGGATCAATCCCAAACCGACCGCGCATGAGACGAACAGTTTAACACTAGGCTACGTCTCGCCTCCTTCTTAGAGCAAGGGATCTTTTATATGCATCATCATACTCCCCCCCCCCCCCCCCCCCTGCGCGTGCTGTGACCTCACCGTGGTGTAGGGGTGTAACATTCTCTTTGAGAATGGGCAATACAGCACAAAATTGAAGTTTTTAGTAAAAGTCAGTATCTAACTGTGATATTTGTATTTTTGCACAGTTCTTTACACTGTGTTTTAATTTAACTGTTGAATTTTTATATTGATGTTTGACACCCAATAGCCGATGTATTTTTCATGCTGGGGTGTCGTTAAACATTCATTCATTCATTCATTCATACAGACATGCTAGCACATGCACTGTCTTTGATATACCAGTCGTGGTGCACTTGCTCGAACGAGAAATAGTCCAACGGGGATCGACGCCGGACTGACCGCGTATCATAAGAACGCTTTACCACTGGGTTACATGCCACCCGCTAACAAAGGACGTT
>NC_054699.1:40083705-40087964 GCF_016097555.1 Gigantopelta aegis
GTTTTATGTTGAAACAGTCTAACTTGATGAATATTGGCCTACTGTTCGGATTCGTCCAGAAAACGCCCTACTCACTGCTTGTCACTCCTATTTCGCCGAACATGGGGTTGGTAACTATATAGAGAATAATACATGATTTTCCGTTTGATACCATTTATCTTACACCCCCACCCCACCATCCACACTCTCTCTCTTTGATACCATTCTGGCTCTCTCTCCACCTCTCTCCTCTCTCCTCTCTCTCTCCCACTCTCTCTCATCTCTCGTCTCTCTCTCCACTATCTCCTCTCTCTCTCCTCTCTCTCTCCCTCTCTCTCTCTCTCTCTCTCTCCTCCCTCTCTCTCTCTCTCTCTCCCAAAAACATCTCCACAACACCATGACAGGTAAGCTTGGCTCTACTAGGCCAGTATCAGACGTCATCTAAACGAACAACATAAGACATCACATTCAAAGTAAAGAGTTCACATCAATCTAAAACTATGAACCAAATTATTCGGCAGAATGTACATTTCTTGTCAACCCAGGAATAGTGACGTGAAATACATTGTTAGACATAAAAACCAGGGTACACCTCTGCACTTTTAGACATGGGAGAACTAAGGCAATGCAAAATGTCGGATCTCATTGGCTGCTATGATAAGTTGGCTACAAGAAGGAAATGTTTTATTTAACGACGCACTCAACACATTTTATTTACGGTTATATGGCGTCAGACATATGGTTAAGGACCGCACAGATATTGAGAGAGGAAACCCGCTGTCGCCACTTCATGGGCTACTCTTTCCGATTAGCAGCAAGGGATCTTTTATACGCACCATGACAGGATAGTACATACCACAACCTTTGTTACACCAGTTGTGGAGCACTGGCTGGAACGAGAAATAGCCCAATGGGTCCACCGACGGGGATCGATCCTAGACCAATCGCGCATCAAGCGAACGCTTTACCACTGGGCTACATCCCCAAGTTGGCTACAACGTCTGATAATGACATGCCGGAATTAGATTTAAAAAGTATAGGATGGTTCCGTCATAATCACTATAGCAACAGCCTAAAAGAGTTCGGTGAGGCAGAAAGGAAATCAGGGAACTTCATGACTACGTTCAAGTATAAAAACTGGCAGGTTCCTCCAAGTGGATGAATATAAGACCGAGTTGTATCAGTAATAGTCGCAATATATTTCAATGCTTTCCACCGAAGAAAAGATTTACACAGGCCCGTACGCACCCTCCATAGTCTGCTGAGGTCCGTCCATGGATGTGGATGTATAAAATTTGACATATTTTGAGGCAAAGAAACATTTCAAATTTACTTCCCAGGATGCAGGGAAATGCATCTCCTGCATTCTACATTGGCTACTCTTTCCGATTAGCAGCAAGGGATCTTTTATTTGCGCTTCCCACAGGCAGGATAGCACAAACCATGGCCTTTGTTGAAGCAGTTATGGATCACTGGTCGGTGCAAGTGGTTTACACCTACCCATTGAGCCTTGCGGAGCACTCATTCAGGGTTTGGAGTCGGTATCTGGATTAAAAAGCCCATGTCTCGACTGGGATCCGAACCCTGTACCTACCAGCTTAAAAACCGATGGCCTAACCACGACGCCACCGAGGCCGGTAGGAGGAAGAAAGGCAAAGGAACTTCAAATTTTCAATTCAGCTTTTCCTGAAATGTATTTGTCCCGTCCCCATCGTCTAGTTGAAGTAAAATGTATGGTATTAGATACAATAGGCCTAAGACAGGCGCGGATCTAACGGGGGAGGGGGTCACAGGGGTTCCGTGCTCCCTCCTTTAAAAAAAGAAAGAAAAGGTAATGGTAATAAGCCTGCTGAGACCCCTAAATTGTTATTATCTGTCTAAATTGAGCAAGCACCTATAGAAATTCCATCGAAATTATGCTAAATCTACTTTTTGTATATTTGATAACAAATCATAGACACCCGCCGATGTAGACTAAAACCATGAAATTGTAGCACGCTTATCGATTTTAAAATGAAGAAGAATACATTTGTACGGCTGGCATATAACGATTATAGCCAAATGCTAACAAAGCATGGCGTTCAGCAGTAAGACAATTGCTGTTTATTGTTTATTCAAAATGATTAAATGATACATACAAATCCCAAGATTGCAGCTTTAAAGGGACAATCCTGAGTTTGCTGCATTGTAAAATGCTTCCGGATAATAAAGTATTTCTACGATTAAACTTACATATTAAATATATTTTCTTATTTAGGATATCAGTGTCTGTATACTTAATGTGTTTTTAGTCGTCTTAATATTTGTAAGAAGCCCAAACTGGATTTTGTCTTCAAATAATTTCGTACGTACGAAAAAGAGTATTTTAGGAAATAAAATGAAATTTAACGATCAGAAACACGTTTAATATACAGCCATTAATACGTTATGCAGAAAAATGTATTTGATATGTAATTACAATCGTTAAAAAGTCTCTGTTAGTCGATAACATCTTAAAAATTGCAGCAAACTCAGGAATGTCCCTTTAATGCGAGCGTTCGCAATGGGCGTTTTCTTGGTCTATGCAATGGTATTTTAATATGCAAATGTTTTCCGAAATGGCTGACCAGAACAAGAAATTTATTTTAGGAAATAAAATGAAATTTACGCTAGTAAAAATATTAGAACGATCAGAAACACGTTTAATATGCAGCCACTAATATGTTATGCAGGAAAATATGTTTGCTATGTAATTACAATCGTTAAAAAGTCTGTTAGTCGATAACATCTTAAAAAGTGCAGCAAACTCAGGAATGTCACCGTAAGATATTTTCACTTAAAGTGGCAGTCTCAGTCAAAGTTGAATAACGACAAAAATTGTCTTGGTTGCAGTAAACAAAACAAACAAAATACATTCCAATAATTTCATCTACTTCTGTTTTTCAAATTTATATTATTAAAGTATCCAACAATGAAGACAAGACAGGTTAAAGTGTGACGCTACATTCTAAATTTGAAAAATGAAAAGAAAAAAAAAGGAAAAAAGAGCTATTATTTTAATGCATGAATAGTTTTATGCATGTTTTATTTCTAGCATCATTAATCATACCGTTGACAGACCATGAATCATTACTGTACATAGTCGTGAGTTGCATTTATTCCCTGCCAGGCGCGGATCAACGGGTGGGGGCGCTGAGGTTGTGCATTTTAACGGTATCTCGACATTGTCGATTACGGTAAGTTACGAAAACTGCCGAAAACGTTGCCATAAAAACTTTAACATTTGTTTGACGTGACGTCAACAATGCTTTGTCGTTTTAATAATATGCCATTTATGTCCAAGCGATCCCATACACATTCCTCTGAATATTGCTTACTTCCAGAAATGTGCAAACAGAGAGAGAGAGAGAGAGAGAGGAAGAGAGAGAGAGAGAGAGAGAGAGAGAGGGGGGGGGGGGGGGGGGGGTAGAGAGACAGACAGAGAAATAAACAGAGAGGTAGCGAGACAGACAGAAGTCGGGCAGAGGGACATAAATAGAGATACAGCGATAGAGAGCGGTAGATAGGCTGAAAGAGAGACGGAGACAGTGACAGATCTAGCCCGGTTGGTAGAGCCCTTGTCAGATATGCTGTCGGTCTAGGATCGATCCCTGTCAGTGGGCCCATCGGTCTATTTTCTCGTTCTAACTAGTGCACCACGTCTAGTATATAGGCACGATTTTGATTTTTTTTTTTTAAATGAAGGAAGGAATGTTTTATTTAACGACGCACTCAACACATTATATTTACGGTTACATGGCGTCGGACATATGGTTAAGGACCACACAGACAATGAGAGAGGAAACCCGCTGTCGCCACTTCATGAGCTCCTCTTTTTGATTAGTAGCAAGGGATCTTTTATATGCACCATCCCACAGACAGGATAGCACATGCCACGGCATTTGATATACCAGTCGTATTTGTTTTTTTTAAATGAAAGGCTAAAAAGAAATAAAGTGATTCCTACCCTTGTGAGAGGTCACCACTGCTTTCTGGTGTGTGTTTACCGATCTCCTACCATACTGTCCGCGCACCAAAGCAGGTGGTAACCTCGACCACACGCCCTGACCTCTTTCGTGTGGATAGGAAGGAACGCAATCAAATATTAATAAAGACGACCACACGCGTGAACTCTGGTGCGAGATCATTAATGACATCGTCTGTGATATGTTCAGGTTTGCGAGCGCTCGCGAACAATTGGACTGGTTTTCATTGTATTTTATCCAATCATACGCTTTTAATCAGACCTCATTATTATCATA